>NW_027556180.1:17106371-17401371 GCF_003287225.1 Phascolarctos cinereus
GAGTAAAACAGAGGAAGCCTCAAATAGCCTCTTTGGGGAGAATCAGTCAGGGAGGAGTAAAAGGATTGCCTTCTGCAATATGAGCACAGCTAAGATTAGCTAACATAAATTTAATTTGGACTCATGGTTGTGTGACTTCCTCCATCTCCATTCAGCAGCACGTGAATAAAATGAAAGATGGTAAGAGTAATTCAGAATTGGGCTTTGTCAAGGCATGATTAATGATAGGACAAGAAAGCAAAGGATTTGAAAATAAAGGATAACATAAAACTACTTCATTAAAAATGAGAAGGAAGGGGAAGGGAATAAGCATTATGAAAAATGATTTCTCTTGGTAATCTGTGTTTTGGAGACTCAGAATTCCACCCTACCGGCCTTCAGTCCAAAGTTGTTCAGAAGGACATCTCTCTGATAATGAGATTGCATTGAATCTTCTTATCTTGGTCAAACTCCAACCCAGGCCTGAGTTGATTTTATCCTACTCAGGTTTGGGTGGAGACAGACTTCCAAGACTAAGGGTGGTATTTCCTTTGATGGCGGGATTGACTGATCTATGGAACCCTGCTAGTATGTAGACCAATCATGGTTGATTGGCACCCCCTTCAGAATACCTACTCTTCAAAGGGCATATAATGCTATACCCCCAAATCCCAAACCAAACCAGTTTTGAACAGGTCCCATTAGAGGGGCACAGTTTTGGACTGAACTCCCATGCAATGCATGTTCAACCACTTTCAGAAATTAAACCATGGACACATGTACCCTAATTTCATTTGTCTCTTTCTTAGAGCAGACTGCTTCAGGTTGGGGTTCATGAGGTTCATGGGGTTTGGGATTCACAGCATTTATATAGCTCCTTCTCTGTGCCAGACACTGTGCTATAGATTTTACAAATATTATCTCATGGGCTTGAAAATAATAAGGAAGGAAAAGGCAGGGTATAACCAGAGTAGAAGTGATAGTTTGGGAAAAAGGTACAGAGGAACAGAAGGTCCCAATGAAGGTGACTAGTGGGGTTAGGAGGAATAAAGCACAGGGAGGGTGAAATGATAGGAGATTGTGATCAGAGGTTTTGCATAAAAATGGAATGCTTGTGATTGATGGCAAGATCGAGGCCATGACCTGGAAGTAAATGAGGTCAAGTGAAGAAGAAGGTCATGGGAACTGAAGAAACTGAGGAGCTACGAGGTGAGGGCACTTGAGGGAATATCAATATGTACGTTGAAATCCTCTGATATTAGGGCAAGAGTTAGGATTGAAAGAGAGACCGTGAGGCAGACACTGAATTCCTGAACTCATTGAGAAATAATAACAATAACAACATTGTGCTTTAAGTTTTGTAGAGCACTTCATATGTGTCATCCAATTTTAGAAAGAAGGGAGAGTGTCCTGGGGGTCAGTCAGTGACTGTCACTAGGATCTGGGTTGAGGGGTAAATTTGGAGAGAAGAGATTGCTTAGTGTTGGTGTTAAAGGGAGAGTATAGAAGTGGCAATGGGGTGGGGGGTTGGGGGGAAGAGTATTATTCTGACTCCAACTCTGGGACCAGAGAATGGGGCAAGCAGTGTATGTTTTTGGAGGGCTAGTTATGAAAGAAGGCACAGCTAGTACCCAAAGGGAAAGCCAGGGAAGGGGAAATCAGGTCTCATTGAGAGCCAGAAGATGGAAGGAACATGAGAGGAATAGGTAAACACTGAAGAATGTTTTTCTGTTCATTCTAGAGCAGGAGTTCCAGAGGACATAATGGACAGGATGACCGATATGGAATGAGACTAGACCTTGGAATGATAAGGTTGTAGTATATAGGAAGGAGAGATGGGGCATCAGTCCCTAGGTCACTCGAGCAGTCAGAAACGTAGGATGGTCAGATTGGGAGTTTAAGGGGAATTTAAGGTGGACAGAGACTGCTAACCTCTGGGCAATAAGTCGGGGCATTGTTTTAGGTAATGGAATAAGCTTCACCAAGAAAGGCAGATAGGTAGAGTGGCCTTGCTCTAGCCTCCTCTCATCTGGCCTGATGCCTTTGCTCCAAAGTCTAGGGGTCTAAGATACCAATTGTTCTAAGAGCCACGGGTTCCTGTTCTCTCTCTGTTTTCTGTCCAAATAATTCTGTCCATTTTTCTTCTCTTGTCACAATTTGGAATGAGATTCAATATTCCAAGTGGGGAAAATGGGGAGGACTGAGAAACCAAAGCCACAATTAGAAAGGAATCCATGATTCCGACTTGACTTTCCCACGGGTGACATTTCTAGACAAGTCCAATGGTCTTCTTAGAGACAGAGAGAGCATGCTCCCTCCCTCCAGGAAGTCAGCAGTTGGCAGGCTCCCAGGCCTGTTCCGTAGCTGAGTTCTGCAGGCACCAGCAGAAACAGCGGAAATTGTGAACACAAGCAGAGTACAATCTATTTTAAGAGCTCTGTGACTGAACACTCAAACAAGGAATAGGCTTTAAAAAATAGATCCGTGCCTTTCCAGGATGTGATGCTAAAGCATTCTCTCTTTCCATCCTCCCCTCCAGGGCTGAAGTGATCCTTGGAAGTATCATCAAGAGGAAGGGATGGAGGTATGGTTCATTACCAGGACGGAGTTGCTTTCTACCGGGCAAAACCACCTAGGATGGCTGGTAGGGAAGGGGTCTGGAACAGGACAAGTCAAAGAACAAGATTTCAAGAAACAGAAATTATTCTGATGGTTAAATGATAGCATCCTTAGAGTGTCCCAAGAAATGACCACACAACCACAAAGTATAACCAATAGCTAGAAGGCCTGGTTTCCAGGCAATATAAGACAAGAGCTCACATCCCAAAGCCCAGAGCACAGGGATCAGAGTCTAGGTTCCCGGGAAAGGAGGATGAGGACGATGGCCAAAATGCAGGCAAGACCCTCAATTTCCCTGGGCCTCAGTTTCCTCGTCAGTAAAATGAGGAGGTTGGGCTTCTGAGCTACTTTCCAGCTCTGGGTCTATGAGCCACTAGGCTTGAGCACTGCACGAAGGAGCTTTTCACAGCATTTATTTATAAAGGAAAATAGCATTTTCATGGCTTCTGGACTCCCCCTCCCCTAATTAAGAGACAAGCGCCAGCAGGCAAGATGCAGATTAATTAAACAACTATAGGCTTTCACTGTTTATTTGGCTAATCTCACTATATACAATGAAGTGAGGAAGCCAAAGCCTTGGAGATGAATCCTGTGCCTATTTATTTATCCACACAATTGTGCTTTGATCTTCTTCCTCCTTTATTCCAAGGGTGCAGAAGAAATTATAGTGCTAACAGCTGCTATTTATGGAAAATATAAGATGGATAGCTTAACTATATGTACATCAAGACTTACAAAGCACTTTACATATATTTTCCAATTTGACCCTCACAAAATCCCTGTGAGGTAGCTAGAAGTATCATTATTTCCATTTTACAGGTAAAGAAACTGAGGCTTTGGAGAGATCAAGCAACTTGTCTCTGGTCACACAGCTAGTCAGTGTCAGGGACACAATTCGAATTTGTCTTCCTAACTCTCCTCCTGTCCTAAGAAATGCAGGTTATGAAGAAGCCTCAGGCCATCTAGTCGGACACCCATTTTTACATATGTGGAAACTGAAGACTAGAAAGGTTCAGTGATTTGCCCAAGATCACACAGGCAGTTGCTGGTAGAGCTTAGATTTGAATGAGACCTCTGGTTCCCAAGCCAGCACTCTCTCTGTATCACTTTGAGTGAGTGTTCTGGTAAGTCAAGTAGGCAGGAAACAGTTCCTTCTATGTAAATAAGCATTGGTCAGTTTAGAAAAGTGTCTAACTCAAGAAGCTGGTCTCAACCTATCCCTCCCTTCAGCCCTGTTCATTCCTGTTCTCTCTGGGCTGTTCACAGGCAGTGAAAGGAGATGTGCGGCTAAAGAGCCATCTGTGTGGTATATTTACCTTGTCCATTTTAGCATGATCACTCTCCCCTCATCCCTTGGAACTGGTCAGTGAGAATGTGGATTCTTGCAGAAATAGATTCTCCTTTTCTCCAGTGCTTTCTTTCACTGCATGGGTCAGATAGCATCCACCAAGTACACAGCCTTGTACAACCTGAAGTCCAGGCACCTGATGAATGGACTATCCATAGTGCAAGCACACAGGACTCAGATGGGCAGAAACCATGCTTTTCTGAAGATACAGTTGCTATATCTTGAGGCCAAAAGGGAAGCTTGCACACTGCCCATACCCGAGGGACATTTGCTGCAGTTTACCTATATGCAAAGGTGAGAAAGAATTCACAGAATCATGGCTCTAGAGATAGAATAGAACTTAAGGGTTATCTTCTTCAATATCCTCACTTCACAAGTTGAGGAAATTGAGGCTCAGGAAGTGTGTGACTGGCTTATGGTCAGAAAGGTAGGAAAAGTCAGAGGCAGGATTTGAACCCTGGTCCTCTAACTCAAAAAATAATACTTTTCCACTATACCAGTCAAATTTACTTGTTACATGGCCCATTCCAGCCCCACCACAGTGGACAGAATTAGGTCAAATGCATGAAACCCCATTATATGGGCTCTATCTTACTTTCCTTGTTTGTCATGGTATGCATTGACAGACAAACAAAACATTGTACTGTCGTTCTTGATACAGAGGGCTCAGTGGTGTAGGGGATGGAGAGATGGCCTTGAAGTCAGAATGACCTGGCTCAAATTTCCATCTCTGTCTCTTACTACCTGTGTGACCTCGGACAAGTTGCAACTTCTTGGTGCCCTAAGTAACTCTGCAGGTCTGTAAGTTTCAGAAAAGATGCTGACCCACACCAGTAGAGAGGGTTTCTTCCTCTGGGAATTCCCTATATCAATGAAATAGGTCCAGTCCCTGTCCCCATCACCATCATCAGTAAGGACATTTTCTTAAAAAATCTGCTCTGTATAGCTGTCTGCCTGTATATGCTCACTTCTAAAATCTAGACAATGTTTAGCAAATATACCTGCACTCATATTTTTAGATGTAATGCATAGGACATATCAGTCTTGCAAACGAATGCCAAAGCAATCAGCTAGCCACAAACTGTTCTCACTAGTTTATATATGCCCCATGAGGCTGGTGATAAAATAAACAGCTTTTCTTTCCTCCTCCAACCCAAGAGTTATTACCCCACAATGACACATGAATGGAGGGCTATTTATGATTGCTGTCTCTACTTGTTATTTTGAAGTCTAAAACATAGCGCATGGCCCTTAATCCAAGCCTCTAAAAGAAAGCCCAGATCTCACAAATGAGCAAACAACAGCTTTTCTGTTGTTCTAAGTAACTCATTTTAATAAGACATTGAGACTTTTTCATAACGGCTCTGAATAAGCATGATCACTGCCTCGATTACATTTGATGCCTTGTTGGAGTATATAAAAGGTGGAGAAATGGCTCTAAAAGGCTCATGCCATAACATGGAAGATTTGTTTTTCCTCTGATCAGCTGTTGCTCTAATAAGCCCCAAGAAGGGGAGAGAGAAGCCTGAAAAGTCCATCTATCATGGAATCTAGAAGGGGAAAGGACTTCACCAAGGTCACACAGGTTTCCAAATTGGACTTTGATCCAGGTAACATACTCATAGATTTAAAGGTGGAAGGGACCTTGGAGATCATCTAGTCCAATTTTCTCATTTTACAAATGAAGAAACTGAGGCCTGTAGAGCTGCAGTGCCTCGATCATAGTCACACAGAGTTAATAACAATAATACCTGCTTACCCGTATGGACAGACCCTCAGCAACTGTCCTTCAAATTAGTTCTTAGCAATCCAGCAGGTATGAGAGAGGGCTGACGACATTTTCTACAGCCTTTTCTCTGCACAACCACCTGGTTTAAATTATCAGCACGGTCTGTGTTTGTTTTAAACACCACAGCAGATTTTGATAGGGTTTTTAATGCCTCAGCATCAGCCCCTCTTGCTCAGTAGGTGGAGTCACAGATACCACTAATTTAAGGGCTCTCCAATCGTTTTAAGTCTTTGAAACCACGATCAGGGATTTTCTTTTTCCTGGAAGAATCAAACCAAATTATATATCTCAAGATATAAAATCAGTCTCTTAGGCAAGCCCCCCAAGAACATCACACGTTCAGTGAACCTCAAGAGATGCTTGTTATGCCAGGAATGCACATCACTAGAGGATCCTGCCTATGTGAGGTTGCTTATATTTTCTTCCCATAATCCCAGGTCTTATATTGCCTGAAAGTCAGATGGTGGAACTTTGAGCCAAAGATTATGCAACTGTTTTAGTAATAGCAAGTTGTCCTTTGTTGAAGTATCTAAAGAAACTTTCAGTCAATAAATATCATTACTCTTATTGCAACTTTTATTTAATGTTAACTTGGCCAAATCCTGCTGATAAATGTTATCCAGTTTAGAAGGTATGCTAGCTAATGTTTGGGAACCACTAGGGCTATTGGCCATGGAAAAGGAGTATGAGTCATTCTCTCCTGTCCCTTCTCTAGGAGGTGGGGATGGATTGGAGTCTATAGTAAATGCATCTGGGAGGTTCAGTGGATAGAGCACTAGCCTTGAAGTTAAAAAGACCTGAGTTCAAATCCAGCCTTTGATACTTACTAGCTGTGTGACCCTAAGCAAGTCACTTGACCTCAGTCTCTGTTTCCTCATCTGTGAAACTGGAATAATAGCAGCACCTCTCTCTCAGGATTGTTGCAGAGATTCAATGAGGTATCTGTAAAGTGCTTTGCAAACCTTCAAGTACTGCATAAATGCTAACTTTTATTATTACATGGTTAATAAATTAGCTAAAGTATTTGCCATAGGAGCAACCTATTTGTGTTTCTAAAGGGTGCCTTTACCAAGCCATCCCCACCCACCATCACTGCCTAGCCTCCTCTACCCTCTCTCACTCCCCATCAGCCTCCTCATGCCATCACTTAATGACACCGACCCACCCTTATAATATTCTCCCACCCATGTTCAACACTTCCTCTTCACCTTGCCCTTTGTGGCCAAACTCCAGCGATGCCAGATGAACATTTTACATCTTTAAGTAGATGCTTCAAATATGAAACATTGGGTTCTGTCTGATGGTATAATAATATTGTTGTTGCACGGGCTTTATCTTGACACTGATCTGGTTTTTTCTTGGTTTTATTTTTTGATGTACAGGAGATCCAGCCTGGTCATAACAACCAAACTCTACTGGGGTGGAAAGTAAGTAGATTATATCTAAGCCTCGAGCCTAACAGGACTCTTCTGCAGTAACACATTTAGAAAACAAGTTTTATTCACTTATTGAAATCCATGGGAGTAATCTTTTTCTCACCTAATGGCAATATGTGAGAAGTGAATGTTTAACAAAGTAATTGGCCTTGCTAGACCTGGGCAAAATGAATCTGAAGAAATGGAAGATGACGCACCAGCTTTGTGGGATGCTTGGGAAACCAAGGAGATTTCCGAACAGTATTTTCATCTCCAGTCCTGATTGTAAATCACGTTTCAAGTTTCAAAAAGAGCAAATAAGCACAAATCTTCAGAGGAGGAAAGCCCCTCCAACTTGCCAAAATACACAGCAGTTTCATTGCAAAGTGAGAAATATTTGGCCTGACCCCGGGTTTGTGCTGTAATCCCTCCTCCTGCAGTGAGCTCAGAAAACTACAGTCAAAAGTGCCATGTCACTGGAGACATAAATGTGGTCTCTATGTTACTTGTGGTCAACCCAAATGAAAGAGAATGGCTCCCTTTGTTGTGCACATGCCATCCAAACTTCAGCGGATGAATTGGTACTTCTGCTGGTCCCTTCTTGCATTTCAAGTTGTAGAGACATTATTCAACAGAATAATGTAGGCTGGACTTTTGGAAAAACGCATAACCCTGTAAGCTCTACCATCTATCAATGGATTTGATTGCCCTGTGCTATTTTCATGAAACATGGAAAATCAAAGGGTCTGGAAGGCCCTTATTAACTACCTGTGATTGATAGAGGGATAAAAATCCAGAGGAAAGAGTCTTGTCTAGACTATTCCACGAGGAGAGAAAATATATATTTTTCCTTGATTCTTTGAAGCTACTCACAATGAATATGAAGTTGGGGAGATAGAATTTAGATTTATACTCTAATGCAATCTGAATATAAATAAAGCAGCACTACATATGAAGAATGTAGATTTATAGCATCTGCCTTGCTCTGTTTTACTAGGCTATTGTTTTGGTTTTTGCTATGGACCCAAAGCCTGGTTTATATTTTAGAAACTGCACAGAGGAGACAACAGACCGGGAAGAATGATTGCTTCGTTGAGTAATATAGTATTATCTAGTTTACATAAGAAATAAGGACTGGATGGTTTATTGTTGTCTTTTACAATAGTGGCTGTCCAAAGGAAATTGGCAGCAGACACATTTTATCCACAATTTAAATTTATGGGCTGGTAGACTCCCTTCTGCCTACTGTACTAGGCAGGAGAAAATCCTAAGAGCCATGATACTGGTGGGAACCTGAACTATGGCAGACCAGCCACCTTCAATTGTTTAAAAGAAAATATATTTCTAAGCAGTCTTATTGGTTAAACGGTGACTCCCAGGGCAGCTAGATGGTGCAGTGGATAAAGCACTGGCCCTAAAGTCAGGAGGACCTGAGTTCAAATCCGGCCTCAGACCAAACACTTGACACTCACTAGCTGTGTGACCCTGGGCAAGTCACTTAACCCCAAATGCCTAAAAAAAAAAAAAGGTGACTCCCAAATATAAACAAGGTGGGAAGTCTGAGAGAACCCCAGATTGCAGAGTGAGCTCCCAGGATCAGGAAGAGGACAGCAAGGAACTGAGCTGTGGCAGAAAGGCAAGGCTTCCCAAAGGAAGCAGTGAGGCATAACGCCGGCTTCAGAACCGAAGGGCCTGCGTTCAAATTCTGGCTTTGCCGCTTATGAGCTCTAGAACCCTGACAAAGTCAATCACTTCTCTGAGACTCATTTCCTCATCTACAAAAATGTTTTGTAAAACTTGGTGAATTACAAATGTGAATTATTTTTATTAAAATGAAATGGTTGGAATAGATCAAAGGGCTCTTACCATTCGGGGAGTCACAGGTCACTGGCAGTCTAGAAAAGCCTATGGAGGATCTCTTCTCAGAACAATGTTTTTCAAAACATAAAATAAATACATAAGATTGCAAAGGAAATCAATTCTATTGAAATACAGGTATCAAAATATTTTTTAAAACCTGTTCACAGTCCCCAGGTCTGATGTTAGTCAATCTCTGACATTTCTTCTGCCTCTAAAATCTCTGCTCTGGGTTTCCTTTCACAGAGGAGTCAATCGTATCTATATCATGAGGTTCAACAAAATGGAGATCAACATATGATTCTGGGGAGAGCTCACCAGTTCTTTTTAAAATTTGAAATTCTTTGTTACTAAATTATGCCTCAGTCTCTATGGAAAACAATAATGATACTGTGATAATAATAATTAATATGTTATTACATATAATTATATTAATAATAATGCTAATAGCTCACACTTACATAGCAGTTTACCATTTACAAAATGTTTTCCTCATAACTTTGTGATGTAAGTGTAAGGGACATTACCCCATTTTACATATGAGGAAACTGAGGAACAGGGGCTAAGTGAATTACTCTGGGTCAAACAGCTAGTGAGTATCAGAGCCAGGACTCAGTGAAATATGGCTCTTACACCTTAAGAACAAAGTGAGGTATGATGCATGCTTGCAAAACAACTAACATATTCCTTCTTATCTGGCTGATGACCTCAGAAGTAGTGTTTTTGCTTCTGCCTCTGGTGTTTCCCAACGTGACTCTGTTACGAACACTTGATCTACAGGTCTTGCTGAAGTGAATGTGAGAAACAAATGTTTGCCTATCCTCTTTGCAGTGCAAATCATCTTCACCCTGCCCACAGTGGTCAGTGACTTAAGAGACTTAAGGACAGGCACAGAACTGCTGGCTGGCCACTTTACCCAGCATTCCCAAATTCGAGTCTTTTCTGCCAAGTAAATTACCTGGCCAGCAGCTCAGTTCCTCCCTCAAGGCTCTCCAATTACTGGCAGAGCAAAGATGGGCTTCATTACAAGGAAACTTCAGTCACTCTGTATGTAATAGATTTATATTTGACGCTGTGCCTTTGAAGCAATTAAGCTGTTTGATTAAAGTCATCAGTGCCCATCCTTCTTCTACCCTGCTCCCAGAGAAAAGAACATAGGGAGAGTTGAAACTCTATTAAACCATATGTGGGTGCTGTGAATGCCCCTGAGTTACAGGGGAATAGCAGCATTGTTGAGGATAAATGGTAATGTCCCTGTGACAGTCCATGCTTAATTTATCTTACTGGGACTTCCATGAAAAAGTTCACCGAGAGCCAGCCTCCTCACTGGTCTCTACCCACCCAGTACGCAGTATTTGCTGAGAACAGTGTATAAAATTAGCAGGTCTGTCTAAGTGAGAACATTTTTCTTCAGTACTCCTGGAACAGGAAAAAAAAAAAACCCGTCCAACAGCCAGCCCCACTCACAGTCATTTGCCTCTTTTATCTTGGCAGAGCTGAAACGGAAAGAGGATTGTCACGAAAACACATTATTGAAGGTGAGTACTCTTTCTTTTCCACTGTATTTTGTGAATTAATGATTCAGGAAAGTAAAGCACTTGACCAGTGAAGCCCCAAACAGCCTGGAGAGTCACCCTAACACCCACATAAAAAGGCTGTGTTTGTTCTAGCTTCCATAAATTTAGCCAAAAGAAAAATAAAAGATGGAGCTATCTAAAAGATTCTCATGGAGGCTCCTACTAGTATGATGAAAATGGTGCCCAGAAGCAGCCACACTTTTCTGCACAGACCAGAATCCCATGAGCTCCCCTTTCTTGTCAAGAATGAAGGCCAAATTGTAGAGCTACAGTTAAAAAAACACCTTATAACTCATTATCTAGTACAGGTCCTCATTTTACAGATTAAGAAACTGAGGCCTGGTGACTTGCAAGGTGACTTCTCCAAGGCCACACAGGTAGCAAGTGGCAGAGCTGGGGTGGAGCTCAGTTGATATAAAGCCCATCCACATCAGCCTCCTTTCCTCTGCACCTGAACCATCCTTCCCACTGCACGGTTCTCAGTCTACTTATTGGGTCATCAACACAGCCTGGAAGACAATATTGGAAATGGAAGCAATTACTTGCAGTTTGGAAGCTAGTTGAAATCTCTCGTACAAAGCTTAAAAAGAAAAGTCTTTAATAGAGAGGACAATGATTCTACTCGAATTCAGCAAGTTCTTTGAAGCCCGATTATCATGTTATCTCACTGGATCCTCACAACAAAATCTGTAAGATCTAGGTTGGGGGGGACGGGGGCGTGAGAAAATTAACCAGGGTCTGTTTAAGAAAGCCACTTCACAGGAAGGTGTTTCTGGCCACACCCTTGTATCTCTCAGAAGCAAGAAGTGATATTTCCTAGGTGTTTTTTTTTAAAAGATAGAATTTCATTGTTCAGGGAGACTCTAGAAAAGTTTTCTAGATCTTTTTTCATTAATTTGGTGGTCACCCTTCCATTCTTCCTCTCAGTTCTCCTTTTGTTTTCTCTTTTATCTCCTCATAAAAGTGTGGCTCTTCTAGTCCTTATTCTTAATTTATTTTCACTTGTTCCTTTATTCAATTCAATTCAACAAACCTTTATCCAGTGCTTCCTAGATGAAGGGCATAGTGCCAAGCTCCTGGCGATACCAAGAAAAAGAAACAAACAAAAATTCTTGAAACCATCACAGCCCTCAGGGAGCTTACAATATGTGCATAGATGAGCGAATATATATAATCTGAAGTCAGTTAGAACTTCCCTGTGGCTCAGCAGATCTCCCTGCATTTTTTTTCACTAGACTATTAGGGTTTCTGCCCGCTTCTCTCTTCCCACCCAGGAATGCCCATGCACAAGGCACTTGTTAAATCTTTTCCTTTAATGCCATTTCTTACCCTTTCCTTAAAGAATGTACTTACATAAATTTAATTCAATAAGTATTTATTAAGTGCTTACTGTCATGTCCCAAACATTTTCAAAGAATAGGACCACATTTTATCTGCATGGAAATATTGTAATAGATATAAGAATTATGATTGTTATAATATTATAAGTATAATGATATACTTATATTAGCTTATATAGTAACTATATTAATTAGTAATATCATAATTATGTTATAATAATATAATGACATAAATATAATAGCACTTTAAGGTTTATAAAGAACATTATTAATATTATATCATTTGATCCTCATAACAACCCTCGATATAATGATCCCCATTTTACAGATGAAGAAACTGAGGCAGACAGAGGTTAAGTGACTTGCCCAGGGTGACACTGCTAGGAAGTGTCTGAGCCTGGATTTGAACTCAAGCTCTAGCACTCTGTGCACTGTGCTAACTAGGTTGTTTTATTTTTACCATCATCATCATTGATTGGGACTACACTTGTGAGTTATCTGTATAGGGAAGTCCTTTGTGAGTTGACTTCTACCAATGCAAAACTGCCTCCTCTGTGCAACTTACAGAATTGAATGGGGGCACTGGGTAGTTATACAGCTTGTCCAGTGCGTATTCAAAAGCAAGACTTGAACCCAGGTCTTCCTGGCTTCTAAGCTGACTCTCCATACACAGCGCCATGATGCTTTTCTGTTGCTATCATTATTAACTGTGACCCAGGTGGCTTGCTTTGTTGTTGTTTTACATGGAGTATGTTTTTTTCACCACTCACCAGATGTAGGCTAAAGGGACCCTAAGCTCCTGTCACTGCTCAACCCATCTCTACGTACAGGTTGTTTTGCTGCCAAAGTAAATCTTCTTGCTGCCAGAGCAAAGGGACATATTTTGGCTGTGGAGGGATTCTCAAAGTGGGAGTTCTAGTGCAATCCCTTCTGTTCTTGGCTTCTACAAAGTGCAATATGGCAATAACGTTTTCCTCAGACCATAGTGATCAACCTGGCATTGTAAAGTATTAACACCCAGCTATCTCTCACTGCTACTAGGTCTATACTGACCATCACAGCTGACTTAGTATTTGGCCAGCCCAGAAAAGATCTGAATCTAAATGAACAGAACAAAAGCTAATTATTATTACCCTTCTAAAGAGGAAAATCAGGGATTTTTTAAATTCAAGGAATGATATAAGATGGAAATCAGTAAAGAAGGCAAAAGGGTAAAATTGAAAAGAATAAAAAAGAAATTGAGAAGGACTGATCCTATATACCAAGAGATAAGGCAGGGTATTGAATTCCCATTAGTTTAATCTTCTCTAACATTTGGGCATAATTTCAGAATCTTTTTTTGTAAAGTCAATTTTATTCAGACCTCATAAAGCTTGATAGCAATGCCCAGAATTTCTTTCCCCCAAATGAATATGATAGTTGTTCTCCAAGGAGTTAATCTCTCCAGAAGAGCAAACTAGTTTAGCCCAAATGAGCACTGTCCCAGATATGAACGTTAACTCAAGACAGAAAACTTTTGAGATTTAAGAACTGGGGTTTAAAAAAAAAAGATTTTGTAGTCTACAGTTTCACGCAAGGATAGGAGATAGAAAGATCCCAGAAATAAGAGAGAGAGAGAGAGAGAGAGAGAGAGAGAGAGAGAGAGAGAGAGAGAGAGAGATTCATTTCTAAGAATACTTATGGCCAGACTATAATGAGAAAACCTTAGGGACCCTGAAGGAAGACAATCACTAGATCTTAGACTCATGAAAGTCTGGAAGACTTCAAGCTCAGTAGCCCAATTTTTCATCAGCCCCTGCACCTGGAATGCCAATGACCAGAGGCACCATTTTGGTGGGTGGTACTTAAAACCCATGATCTCTTAAAAAAAAACTCAGCTAGGGTGAGACTTTTTGGTGATTGGCTAGTGTCACTGATAATAACCATAGTCTGACATTTCCCACACTGATCTTGATGGACAGAGCTCGAATTTCTCCAGCCCTCATATAAGTTTAGCCTTTGCCTTGGCCCTCCATCACACTCAATCTCCAGCAGCATTCTGTTCACTCCCTTCTTCATTGAGCGGCGTGTCCTAGGGATTCCATCTGTTGAGTCTTTCTCCCCCATCATATTCTCCATATGTATATATCCAATCCAGCTTCCCTCCCTTTCATCTTTGCTGTGCAACTTATAAAAAGGAATGGGAATTTCTGGAGGATAGGACAAGGGCCTTGAGGCAGAAGCCAAATTCACATGTAGTCAGCCCCATATCTGGGGAGGAAAGGAGAGAGATGATCTTGGCCAAGCAACATAGCTCATGAAGTACAAAATGAGCTTTAAGTATGCAAAAATGGATTTTGAAAACCTCCCATGAAAGGCCGCACACACAGTGAATACAGTCCTTGTCTTTGTTCCAGATAGGCACAACGTTCTCTAAGATTTCTATCATGGGGAAAACAGAATATTCATACAAGCTAAGAATCAGAGTGAGAAGGGAGCCTAGAGTCCCTCAGGCCCGTTCCGTCCATTTTACAGAGGAGGGAACTAAGTCACTTAGTATTATCCAGGTGGGTGGCAAGTGTTTGAGGCAGGATTCCAAAGCAGGTCCTCCTGATTGCAGATCTGATGTTCTACTTCATATTCTAGTGGGTCCAGTTTGGTGGTTCAGAGATAGTCCAAGGGGTTCACACTAAACATTATTTACAATTGTAAAGAATATTAGGAATAGTGTATTAACTTACTCCCCAGGAGAGGTTGTCACAATACTTTGTTGTTACTGTTGCTGCTGCTGCTGCTGTTAAGGGTTTTTAAGACAAAAAAAAATTGGGAATCACCACACTACTCCATGCTCCCTCTCTCAGGGGGTGGGTTTTCTACTTCAGTTCAATGTCATAAAATTCCCATCTGGTGCTAAGATGCTCTGCTGCTTCTTTGCCAAATATGACTCTAGAACTCATTAGGTGAAGGAGCTTTCTGCCTAACAATATAAAAGAAATATTTTGAAAATGTGACTTCTAAACGATACAGTAAATCAGAGAATCTCGTCCAACAGTTTTCATCAGCAATGGAAGGAAACTGGATGCCATATCTTATTCTCCATGTGTAAGCTCTCACAGCAGTGGGGAACCTTTGGCCTCGAGGCCACATGTGGCCCTCTAGGCCCTCAAGTGTGCCCTGATTTTGTCAAAGGGCAGCACTTGAGAACCTAGAGGGCCACACATGGTCTCAAGAACACAAGTTCCCCACTCCTGCATCTAGTAGATAGAAAGTTGGCCTCTGGCTAGGGCTAAGGTCCCTTCTATGACTGCACTGGCTGAGGAACCTTGGGTAAGATGCTTAATCTCCCACTGCCCCTCCCCACTCCCAGTTCTCTAAGAATGGATATTGTTGATCTGCATTAGTAAAGAAAATTTTCTCCTCAGGGCTTCCCTAGACCAGTGAAAAATAGATTCTCCTCCAGTCCCTTCAACCAGTCCAAGGCACTGTGCAAGGTGTTAGAGGTACAAGGACAAAACCCAAAACATTCCTCAGGGTCAAGTAACTTATATTCTACTTGGAGGGAGGGGAGAGATAAAGTAGAGACACAGACATCTAAATCCAAAGTGATCTGATCCAAAATCATTTCAAGACAAAGAGTCATGATAATAATAACAGCTAGCCTTTCTATCGTACCTACTATGTGCCATTCACTGTGCTAAGCACAGTTTACAAATAATATCTCATTCAATCCTCACAACAACTCTGAAGGTAGGTGCTATTGTTATCCCCATTTTACAGATGAGAAAACTGAGGCAAACAGAGGTTAAGTGACTTGCCCAGAGTCACAGAGCTAGTAAATGTCAGAGGCTGGATCTGATCTAAGATTTTCATGACTCCACCTTGATATCTGAAGAGCTCAGAAAAAGCTTCTTATGAAAGGCAATAGCTGAACCCTAGCTTTAAAGGAAGTTAAGGATTCTAAGACCTGTTATGAAAGCTGGCTTTATGGTTTCAGAAACACTTACAGAAGTTATCTCTCCCTTGATCCCCATGAAAGCCCTGGCTGGGATAACCTCTGCCATTTTAGTGTGCCCTTGACAATGAACATGCTGCCCTTGCTTTTTTTTTTGGGGGGGGAAGGGAGGGGAAAGAAACCTGATAAAAGGCTTTTTAAAAGAGGATTAACATTGTGAACATCCCAGAGCCAAATTCAAACTTAAAAACTAGATACCTGAGGCAAATATCTTACAGATGGAGGCTTCCCTTTTCCAAACTTCCTTTAAGTAGCTCAGGACCCTCAGTGCTTTGCAATTATGGGCTGGCCATCCCAAAATCCTTTAATCTGTAACTTCCCTGGGGCATATATTTTGTGAGCAGCATTCATCTGGATTTCTAACAGCAACCTTTGTGGGGGGGCATATATAAACATACACTAAAAACTCCATGGGTATATGGAGGGGGAAAGAATTGGGGGGGGTCCTATTGAAAAGAAACTAGAAAGTGATATCACAAAATAATGTAGATTATTTGAAGGAGGTAAATTCTTTTCAGGATAAACTTTACCCAGAAGGGCTCTATGGCACAGATTTTCTGATAAATTCAAAGGAATTAAATTGATTTTCTTCTGAGAAAATTTTAGGAATTTCAAAGTACCCATTGGGATGATTGGAGATACTCTAGGCTGAGGATATTAGAGAAACAGAGGGGAAAATTTCTATTCTGGGGGTGAAAGCAGGGATGAGAATTCAGACTATTTGAGGTTGCTGGTCTCCTACTAACCAGTATATCATTAGCTCTTCCAAGAATGTGACCTTAGCTAAACTAGATCTCTAAGTGAATCTGGCCTTCACCCCTTCACCATCCATTGTCATCTTGGTGACCAAAACATTTCCCAAACCATACTCTGATCCTTCACTTTTCTATCAGAAAAAAAAAGATGGTCGGCTTATAAGTCAGCTAAAAAGCCAAATCAAACCAATCAAATTTAAATTCGAGCTTCATTTAACACACAATGAATTTTACACACATAATAAAAAACAAATTTAAAATATTCAGTCTTCCCATGTAATTAAATAAGCTGATAGGAAAATGCTGTTTCTCGAGAAAATGAGGTAAAATATTTCTTTCTTTTGGGTGTATTGAATCACACTCCATGCGAATATTTCAGGAAAACGTTAGTTTTAGCGAAATTAATTAATTTCTCTAACCACAGCAAGCAGCCAAGTAATTAGAACTGGGATATGGCTATCAGGCACAGAAGCCTTATTCTTATTTCCCTCACTATTTTCCTATGTTTTTGAGTTACCTTTTTTTTTTCTCAAACTCTTAATGTAGTAGCTGTTTTTCTAAAGAATGAGGACATGGCAGATTATTGGGGGGTTCTACAGACTATGTATTCGCATTCTAGGTCAAGCCCTCAATTCATTTCCCCACAAATCGTCATGCTCCCATGTATCTATTCTTGGATTTAATTTTCCTGTGTATTTCTGATGCTATGCCATCCTGGGCAAATGGCTCAAACTTGTTGAGTCTCAATCATCTCCCTAGGATTTATTTTCTAAGTTGTGATATGTACTCTGTGCTTGGTGGAGAGAGTTCCCATACTGGGAGTTTCCTACTTGAACAATCACAGATCCTCCCCTTGTTTGTATAATCCATCTCTGGGCTACTAGGGCAATGGTTTTAACAGTAGTGAATAGAACACTGGAGTCTCAGAACCTGTCACTTAGTACCAGCATCCCTAGGAGAGTCCTTACCTCTCAGGGTTTCAGGGTCCTCATCAGAAAAAAAAAAGAGGGGATTGAACTGGGTGGATGCTGAGTTTCCTTCTAGCTCTAAATGTATGACCTAGTGATTATTTTTAATCTCCTGAGACCAAGAAAAAAAGTAATGCAACCATAGGATCCCAGAGACAGAGCTAGAAGGAACCTCAGAGCCCACCTGGTCCAGGTTCTTGACCATTTTGTGTGTCGTGGACCCCAACAGTCTGGTGACACCTACAGAACCCTTCTCAGAATCAAGTTTTTAAGTGGATAAAATTAAAAGCAGAATCAGCTCATCCATCAATAAACATTTGTTAAGCATTCACTACGTGTCAAGCACTATGCTAAGTGCTGGATCACAAAGGAAACCAAATATATTGAAATAGTCATTGAAATAATAGAAAACAAGCTCACCAGTGCTAGATGAAGACTGTCCAGTCCAACTCCATTATTTTATAGTTAAGGAACCTGAGACCCAGAGAGAGTAAGCTTAAGGTAAAGACATATTTTCCTGTTTTAAGGAGAAGAAAGAAGCAGTCTTTACTCTTAAATCTGACTCTGGACATGCCTCTGAGTCTCTGAAGAACAACTCAACAAACATTTATTGATTTTGGGTTCAAGTATGTTTTCTAATCCAAACATTATTATAACTGAAAAAAAAGTCTGTAAAAGATACACTGAGGAGCACTTTGACACTTTTTAATGTGGTGAAGCATCCAGTTAACATCCTTTCAACCATTAGAATGTAAGCTCCTTGAGGCCAAGCTCTGTTTTTTCCCTTTCTTTGTATCCACAGCACTTAGCACAATGCCTGGCACACAGCAAGCGCTTAGTAAATGCTTGTTAAGTTGTTGACTTGTTCAGCATTGACTTGAAGGTGTTTCTACCACCGTGGGTCATGTGTGTGACTCTGCTGTTCATTTCAGGACTGAAGGGTTCCCTCCAGAGACTGCAGCTTCAATATGTGGATGTTGTGTTTGCCAACAGGCCTGACAGCAACACACCCATGGAAGGTCAGTGAGTGCTATGTCCTGGTTTCATAGTCATTGAACCTGCCTGATAGCCCTGTGCTAGCAGGCTATGGAGCCGATTCAGGAGGGACCAGTGAATGTGCACCCATCACTGGCCTTGAAGTCTTATGGATCCTCAGCATTTACCTTCAGGCCAAGGGTAAATGTGTCAACTGTGTCTATAGTATAGAACTCTCAGACTGTTCATAGAAAGCCCATGGATCTCATCTTAGAATAATGTTTGTTATCTTCATTCATAATTGAAGGAAATGCTAATTTTCACTCAGAGGTTAGTGAAAAGAAAGATGTGTTTTTTATCCCATCCCCATTCATGGACCCCCTAAAATCTATCCATGGAATCCTTAGGGGTTGGTATGCCTCCGTTTAGGAAGTTCTGCTTCTCACTAAACACTGCATTTTTCTTAAAAAAGAAAAAAAAAGGCAGTAGGAGAGAATGGGTTTGCTCTCCTTGCCAAATTATTGTGTTCATTTTCCCAGGTCCATTCCCTCGTTTGTGATTCTAATAAACAAAGAGTCAAATTAATTACCAAGGAACTTTATTATCTGATCATCCTTATGTCAAATTTGGTTCTTCTTGCTCAGTAAATAACTTCCCTAAGTTCACCCCATTCCTGTCGCTAGCAGTGGAAGCCAGGAGGATTTACTTCAAGCAAAAATCCAGGAGACTGTTTCTGAGCACCTGATCCTCCTCGGGGAGCTCAGCAGAGTCAAATCTGGGAATTTCAGCTGAATGGGGAAGGAGGGGGAAGGGACACCCAGAGGACACCCCCTCTAGTCACATGCAGTCGGGCCAGCAGAGCAGGCAACCCACGGCTGCCCCAGCTCACCCTCCAACAAGCCCTGATACCCCCCCATGCCTCAGGAGGACGTGGAGCCTGGGGTGATGAGAGAGCGCGGTGCCAAAGCTCAGGTTACTTACTCCTCCTTGTCAGTTTAGCTGATGCTCTTTCAGGGCTGCCATATTATTTCTTTTTCCCTCTATGGCTGCTTCAATAATGGCAAACATTTGCAAATTCAATCCAATTTAATTCAATTTACCAAACATTCCTAAGTTTGAGGCCAAAAAGAGAGAAAGCCCAGTGGTTGTAGAAATGTCCCTTCTAACTCTGGATCTATGATTCTACCCGAGTGACTGCCACAGTGCCCTGTATATAACAGGAATTTAATTAGTGTGTGTTGGGTTAAATTGACATGAAACTCATAATGTGGACCTACTGGGTTTAATGGTTATAATGGGGGTGGGAGGGCACAGCTGATTTGGGGGACTGGGGCCTTCCTGTGAAGCATCCCATGTAGCATGCAAAAAAAAAATTCCTGCCTGGGAACTTTCTGGTTGTCTGAATCTTGGATAAATAGGAGTTTGTTGTATATGAATGCCTGAATGCCAAAAGAATAGCATTCTTTAAAGGGGAGGTGGGAGATGCTTCTTCTTTTAGACTAGGTATTTGTCAGAATAAATGAAAAAGCATTTCAAACTTCATAAGATACATACATTGATTTCGAACATAGAATGTGACACTGTTCTCAATCACAAATAAAACTACGGCACCAAAAAGAAATTAGTGAAACCTACCAAGTAGGCTGCAGCTTTGAGGGGCTCCTTGGCTGAAATCACTCTGCTGTTTGATGTAGTGATTGAATTCCCTTTGGGATGGTGCCAAGGCATTGAGGCAGTGGATCTGTGTTTCAGCTCCCATGCTGCACCAATTCTCATCTCAGTCTCTACAGCGGACTTAAGGTGAGTAAGAGCCAGTCCCTGTCCTGAAGAAGCTCTTGCTCTAGGAAGGAGATAAGACAAAGGTGGAAAGAATTGAAGCAGGAGGTGAGAAGAACCAAAAAAGATGCAAGGTCTTATAGAGGAAGGGAAGATAATGCCACAATCAGGGAAGCCATCCTGGAAGAGGTGTCATTTAAATTCAACCTTGAAGATTTTGGTGGGTAGCAACGGAAGAGGCAGGTCTGGATGGACTAGGGAAACGATGAGCTCAGAGGACCTCTGGCTTAACTCAGAATCAGAGATTTCATACAATTGAACACAACAAGAATATATTCAGTGCCTACTGTTTACCAGGCATTGTACTAGGTGAGCGCGTGCGTGCATGCACACACACACACACAAGCACACACACACACACATACACACACACACACATACACACACAGAGTCCCTGCCTCAAGAAGCTTACACTCTGTTTTTACCATTATGTTTACAAATGCAGGAGCACCTCCGCATTTGCAGGGATATATTCTTGACATCCCCTCAAAGAGGGGAATCATCAGCTACTGTGCTGTGCCAATACCTGTAGAGAAAAGCCCTCAATTAGGGACCAAAATCTAAGGTATTAACTAGAGGTCGTTCTGGACACAGTTACCTTCATAGAGTGAATCCTCCATCCCACGGGAGCTACAAAGTATCCGTAAGAGGTATTAGTGCCTCTGGACACTGGTGGGCTCAGCATACTCAGTAACCTTCCAAATAGGAAATCATAAAGCCACAAATGTTTCCTATGTATTTCCTGTATCTAATGCCACTGAACTCTGGCAAGGTTGCCACTGGCATCATGGGGCATCATTATTGCTCCAAGGATGCCAAGAACAGCGAGCAATGGGGATTCACCAGAAGTTGGTCTGGTCCAAGAATACAGCATGCTGTGTCTCGGAAGCCAGGAGCCACCTTCCCGCTCAGGAGCAGGTGATAGAACGTCGCACAGCCTAAGAAAAGGACGGTCCCACCGACAGGGCGGCTGACGGCAATTGCAGCGTTTTGTTTTTGTGGGAGAGAGATTAGCCAGGCTCCTCCGCGAGCAATTACTCCTGCTGGCCGTGCTCCAGCCTGAGCCTGGCGCTGGCCCTGGGAGAACGACACGTGTGCCCCTCCCTTTTAGGATTAACGATTCTGCTGAGTCTTAAGGCATGTGTTAGTTCCTCGTTAGATCCCAAAGAGATTCCAGAATTTGGAAACACATCCTCCTATTCAGCTTCTTCTACTTCACGTGTGGTAATGACTCTGCCCTCACTCTCCTGGGGTAAGGTCGCCTACATCTCCCCCCTTAACTTTCTGGGGATGCCCCCTGAGAATTTGGGGTATAATTTCTCCAATGCCGTTGAGTCAAACCCCTGATCTGCTCCCTCCACTATGAGCGTCCAAATTCTACTTTACCAATGAACATCACAACCAGCTTTTACAGAAGGATATTTATCTCAAAGATATAGCAAGAACAGAAGCAGAAACATTTCCCTAGGGGGCACACTGCACCCCACACCCCTTTTTTCAGTGGAACTTGGGGCTCAGATGACTGAGTGTCTATGCAGCATTGAGGTCCAAATGGTGCATCACAGCTGAAGAGTTCCTATCTTACCTACCCATGAGCTGGGTTCAGAAGGCCCCTCCTCCTTCCTAGATCCTCAGGACATGCATGTCCAGCTGAAGAAGCCATCACTGACTCAAGTGCCAGGCCCCAGGTGGCTTGTTCACCTGGGCTTCCAAGGCTCTCAAGGTCATTGCCATCTCCCTCACCTAGGATACAAGAGCAAAAAATAACAAAAACCTGAGGCCTGCATCCCCAGACTGTCGGCCTCAAACAGGGAGGGCCTGGGGCTCTCTCTTCTCTCCATGGGATACTGCCAGATAGAAAGAAGGCAAATGAGGGGAAGGGACAGGTTCCAGCTAACTGAGGCCTTCTAAATGTATCCCAGCTCCAGCTATGCTACTGCTGTCAATCAAAGACACTCCTCCTCACCACATGGTTAACGGACCAGAACCAGTTGTACAATCTGCACCTGCTCCAAAGACCAATGGGTCTGCAACAGCCCCACACTCTGGTCAGGCTCATAAGAAGTAGGCTTTATGAGGCATCCGTAGGTGAAAGGTACTCATAGGGTAGGGCAGCTAGGTGGCACCATAGTGCACAGAGTGTCCATTATGTGACCCTGGGCAAGTCACTTAACTCAGTTTGCTTCAATTTATTCATCTATAAAAAGAGCTGGAGAAGGAAATGGAAAACCACTTCATAATCTTTGCCAAGAAAAGACCAAATAAGGTTGGACATAACCAGAAAAATAGCTGAACAACAACTGATAAGAGTATGGGTGGTTCAGGGAGGAAAGGAAGCAAATATTCAGAGATATGAAGCTAATTTATACCTCTTAAAATAAGAGTGGTGGTCTCTACATCCTGACTAAATACTGAAGAACCTACAAAGATCATTTTTTTTTTTACAAAATTAGAATATAAGCTCATTGAGGGCAGGTTCTATTTCATTTTTGGTTTTGTGTGCCCATGCTTAGAACAGCGCCTTAGTGCATGATTGTTGAACTGAATCTTTACCTACTCTAAAGCGTTTTGAGTAACTTGGATAATGGTGTTTTACAAAGGCAAACTACATTGATTTAAGGAGATATTTTCAGGGGTAAATTTTCATCAGCTCCCACACATTGTTCATCATGTAGTTTAGCTAAAGGACCATGCCCAGTGGAACATTTTTTAACCACCCTGGCAATATGGTATCCCCTGCTTCTTGTGTCCTTTCCTTCGTATTTTTGTTCCTATTGTTATTGTTTGGTTGCATCCAACCCTCTGTGACCCTATTTGGAACTTGTTAAAAAAAATACTCAATCAGCTGAAGGATCTATGATTGCATTATTTATCAGCACAGGAAACTCTCCAAGTGAGTACTCCCTTCACTGAGGCTGGTTTCCCCACAGATACAACTTAGCAGGCAAGTCTTGGGGAGTTGCGTCTCCTACATAAAGGGTAAGTGATTGCCTGGAATGGGCCATACCACTAACAAGTAGCACAGATGGGTTTTGAATCCAGGTTTTCCTGACTCCAAATGCATTACTCTAGTCATTATTACTACAATCTTCAAGCTTTTTTTTTTAACCATATACCCTATCAATTAAAAAAATTGAGCATGAACCCCCAGGATATGTGAACCCTTGAGTTTGCTGAGGTGAGAGTAATAAGGTCAGTCTTTGGCATTAGGAAAATCACTTTGGCAGCCATGTGGAAGATGTATTGGAGAAGGGGCAGGGAGGAAGAGTTAGGGGGATCAGTCAGGAGGCTTTTGTAGTACTCCTTGTGAAAAGGATAAGGGCCTGAACTAGGGTTGTGGCCTTGTCAGCAGAGAGCAGGGGGGCAGATCAAAGACAAATGAAACCAGAAAAGGCACCTGATTAGACGTGAAGTGAGGTATAAATCTGGTCGAGGAAGGATGTTTGATTGACAGTAATGGAGAAATTTGGAGGAGGCTTGGATTTGGTGGGGATTGGGGTGGAGAGAGTATGACAGACAATGTAGACACCTACCCATGACTGCTCATCCTATGGGACTCACTCTATTGCTCTACTCAAAACAAAAACTGGAAAGGCGGGACTCCTATTCACAGGACATTGGCCCAGAGTGGAGTGAAGTGCCCCCCTGCTGCAGCTGGGTGAAATGGGAGAAAGGGGGTATGTTGGCAGTGTTCAGGAGCAAAATTTTCCCAATGGCAACCACGCCGCTGCTTCTGTGGGTGGGTGCCCAGTAATGGCTGGGTCACAGCTACTGGGAGGCACTGACACCCAGCTCAGAAGGGGGGAACGTGGGAAGAGCTTGAAGAGCAGAGAGAGTGCCACTGTTCAGGGGAAAGTGTCCTGGCTATGTGGAGGCGAGCTCTGTGATGGACTAGGATAGGATGGCACCCATCTGCCCACCCTCTTACTGGTTGGTTGTACATTCCTTGGAGTTATACCATGCCTGTTAGGTCTCCCTTTCCCACCCTGGACAGAGCACAATACTACACCATTCTGGCCCTGCTCTTAAGCACAAATCAACAGAAAAGCAAGTCTGCTGAAAAGATTACCTCGATGCCAAATGCAGCAGGGTGGAGAGGAGGCAGAATGCTTCATTTGTACTATCTAGTCCTAGGGAGCACAGCCAGAATTTTTAGGCCAAGGGAATGTGGTCCTGACAGTCCATGATAGAGTGTTTACTTCCCCCCCCACCCCTTCTTGTTTGTTTTTTTTTTTTTTGGTTCACTCAGTAGTAAGTCGATTTTCTCTTATAGCATCTGCTGGGCCATCTGTCTATGTTACATTCTCTGGCATCTATAGAATATTTTATGATTCCCTGGAAAAATCAACCCAAACCCTAGTTCTTCTCTTTTTCCTCCTCTTCCTCCTTCTCTTCTTCCTTCTCCACCTTCTCCTTCTCTTCTTTTTTCCCCTTCTCCCTCTTCCTCTTCCTCTTCCTCCTCCTTTTCTTTCTCTTCTTCCCCTCTTCTGCCTCTCTTCCCTCCCCCTTTTCTCCTCTTCCTCCTCCTCCTCTCTTCTGTCTTCTTCTTCTTTTCCTCCTCTTCTCCTTCTTTCCTTCCTTCATTCTTTTTCTTCTTTTCTTCTTCCCCAAAGTACAAGGCACTCTCTCTCTCTGCCTTTAGCTAATGAGTTGTTGTAAACCAGACACTCATAAGCCCTGTGAAATCTATGGTTGATCCCTATGTAAAGTAAACCCCGAGCTGATTCTCAGCCACCCAATATTTGCTTCCAATGTTCAAAGAGCTTCATCTATATCGTCTCCATTTTTTAGCTATGTACAGCTTTCCTGTGGAATGCCTTAACACAGCATTGCTATTTTTGAAAAAAAGATGTCTGTTTCAGGGAGAAGTTTAGGGTGATTAAAAGCACTGCTCAATTTCCCCAATTGTATTCAATTAGATTCAACAAGGCTTTAATAAGCATAATGCACCTGGCATTGTGTCAGATGTTTGGGATTCAAAAACAAAATGAGAATATCTCCTGTCCTCTAGGAACTTATGTTCTTCTTTCCAATACAATCCAACTATTGTATTCCTTCTTTTTAATTCTAGGTCTGGTCATTATCCAATTGCTGAGTCACTCCAAGATTTATGCCTGACAGGCCAGTGCTATGGGCTGCATATTACAGTTTGGCCAACAGGCAATCTTCATCCACTTGATTTTTCTAGCCTGGCCAACCCTTGAATAATTTTGGATCTTCTATAGGAGGCTCTGTATTGTTCTGGGGTTTGATGTAATTAGCCCAATGTCTTCTACAAACATGAACATCTATTGACAGTGAGGGCTCCTCACCATCTACAATACAAGCAATCTCTTTTCTATTTGGACTCAAGGCTAGACTTGCAACATGGCAGTGGTGGCTGTGTGATCATGTGAGGGATCTGAAAAGAAGGTGGGAAGGTTGGAGGCAGGAGGTGAACCAAGGTCTCTCCCAACTACAGGGTCAGCTTTCTTTCAACTCCCCCCAGACTCCCTGAGTGGTTATATCTTTGTCAAATCTCACATTAATCCTTCCAGGTTATCATTCTTTCTATGACCCCAGACTAAAAGTCTCCAAGCACTATAAGGGTCCTTCAAGGGCAATTTCTAAGCAAATTATGCCATATGCAGCTTTTCAGAGCAAGGTCAGAAGAGGATCAACCTTTTAGCCTGTGTACCTCCTAAGAATATCCCCAATTCATTGTTTGGGAAACTAATCTGGAATGTACCCATGCTATTTTTCATCTAGTACTCATTGCCCAAATTAGTAATATTTCTATGATCTCCTATTAATTATAGTCCAGACAATCTTATGGATCATGCTGGCCACCACTGCCTCATTCCTCCATCTTCTAAAATTGAAAGATGCCAAAGTTCTAGGGTATTCAAGGGTCTTCTGAAGCTTCCATTAACCACATCAGCTCCAGAAACTTTCTCCACTTGTGTTTCTGAATTTCCTTTAGCAGTATATGCTTAAGAACTGAATGTGTCCCTGGCACATTGAACATGCTTCAGATATTCACAAAGAAATGGCTTAAAGAGCTACCTTCACTCCCATGCTTCATGCTCCCATTCAAATCATTCATCCAGAGTCAGTTAATGGCCAAGGTGAAAATAAGACTCATCTTATTAAGGAGGAAGTCATATGAGATTAGAGTCTTGATGCTTTGTATGGACACAATGTGCACATTTTGTCCTGAAGCACGCATTCATCTGCAGCATGGCACAGGGGAAAGAAGGCTGGCCTTAGAGTCAGAGGATCTGGGTTTGAATCTCACCTTTGCTAATTACTATCTTGTGAGACTGGCTAAATCACTCCAACATTCTAGGCTTAGTTACCTCATTTGAAAAACAAATGAGAGGATTGAAATGGATGGGCTCTAAGGTCCCTTCAAATGCTAAAATGTGTAATCTCTTGCAATCTTTTGGCTACCCTAAAACATGATCCATGATTTCATTTTCAATAATAATTAATAAATAACATAATCCCTCCATAGCTTGTCATTCTGCTTGCTTTTATCCTGGTGGGATCATCCTGTCCCACATGACATTTCCATAAATCCGCCACTAGGGCCTGGCATGCTAACGACCTCTTCCGGTTCTTTGACTACCTCAGGAGGACCCGTGTAGGAAATGGATCATCTATTCATGGCTTCTTATTCTCGCAGCGCGACTAGTGCACTTCTGTTGCCAATCAATCAGCCTTCATGATGTCTTTCAGGACCTTCCAATACTGCAAGCCTACTCATGCCCTGTGATGTGTCTTTCCACTGACCTTTGGGTTACCTGTCATTTTTCTTCTTATGAGATTATGGCATTCTATGATTCATAGCCATGTAGTCTGTCATTTGGGAGATTACTATAATTGAAGAGATAGATTCTATAGCAGTGAGCAGTTTGGGGTCACTGAAGGCTATTGTAGTTTCCTAGATATGGCCCAGATCGATCACCTACTCCTACTTATTTCTGGGTTAACTAATTCTTCATCTATAGCATTTATCTTTTTTAATAGCATTCATCTAATATGTATGTACCTGTACAAGCAAATAAATGCACACATACACACACTATCCCTTAGATAGATATTGCATATATACGTGTATCTATGGAAGGACTAGCTCAATGGATATCCATCCAGCTGCATGTCATTATTCATGTAACACATATTCTTTATCCACTTTGTGTTTTCAGTGTGGATGTTTAGTGGGTAGAGCACATTGCACTTGAAGTCGGAAGGAAATGAATTCCATTTCTACATTGGGCTTGGAACATTGCAAAGCCTTCTCAGTGAAACACTAATAACAACAATAACAAGAGATAACAATAATAAGAGATATATAATATCTCCTATAATAATATAATAAGGCAACTGAGATAGCCTCTTGTTTGATCTTCTCAACAACCCTGGGAGTTAAGTTCTGTTTTTATCCTCATTTTACAGATTAGGAAACTGAAGTTAAGTGACTTGTCCAGGATCACACAACTAGTAGTATGAGACAGAAAGTCTTTCCCTTGAATTCTTGAAGCTCTATTGTTGGTCAAAAAATTTGGAAATCTAATTTCATTTTTTTCCACTTGAAAATTCACTTGGGCTTCCTGCATAATGTCCCTTCTTGTTTTCTGACATGCACAAATATTTTTTCTCTGCTCTGTAACTGGCCTCATTCCAATTTCCCTTCATGTTTCTGATCTAGCTGAATTCATGTTAGGATAATTTAGAGAAGAACCTGGTGTTGGCCAGCTGTCCCCAAGTTTCACAAAATGTCCTTTATTCTCATCTGCTGTAAGCATAACTGCCTGATGTTAGCTCCTTCTCCAGAAGTGGGATGGATAAATAAATGGGTTGATTTGAATAGAGCAGGTGATTTGTAATAGTTGCTATTGCCCCAGAGTATCATAAGAGATTAAAATTATCTGAAGCTTTTCATTTACGACCCCAGCAGTGTGGCTCCCCAGGGTTCCTCATGTCTATCAGATCCATTTAGCCCTTTGGCTTAGGAAGCTGTGACAGCTGAGTTTTAAAGAAATTAATTTGAAGAAAATGATTCCTATCTCTAAGGACAAACCCTAAACTCTACTAAGCTCATAGCAAAAAAAAAAAATCCACATGCAAATGTCCCTAAATTAATTCCTTCTCTCCTAGTACGAATGTGACAGAAATTTGGACTTGCCAACATCTGCTGCTTTGACTCAGCCGATTCTGATTCTACTCTTCTCAGTAATTCATTCACTGCTCCTTTATTAAGTCTCCTCCCAAATGATGAATCTTATCTTTTCCCAAAGAAAGTATACCAGCAGGGATGGACACTGGAGAGTCTTCCAAGATTTTCTTCAAGTCTTTTAACATCTCATTTTCCCATGCGCCTCTCCTTTCCTCCCAGTTAGGGCATATTCCTGTATATTTGAACACAGAAAAGGTCTGTGATTGTGTGGATGTGGGGGGCTCCAGGTATTGGAACTCTCTTCACCAATAGAGAGTGTACGTCAACTTGTGAGTGATTTGGGAGGTAAGTGCTATGGAGTTGTCTGAGGCTCAGAGAGATCTGCTCAAGGTCACACAGCTAGAAAGTTTCAGAGGTACGAATTAAATTCATCTTCCTAACTCTATTTACCATGCCATACTGCATCTGTGTTACTATATGCTGTTATATATGTAGCAGTATGGCAAAGGTAAAAAATAGTTGTTCTCTGAATCTGAAAGGCATGAGTTCCAGTCATGCCTCTGACTCAGACTAGCTGTGACCCTGTGACCCTGGACAGATCTCTTAATCTGTTAGTCCCCCAAGCAACTCTATAAGATTGTAAGTGGCAAGGCAGGTGCAGATCTGCATCATGGAGAGAGTTTCTGCACTGGAGAGTTCCCTATGCCAATGAAAGCACAAGTCTGGACCCCAAGACAATTATATTTCCATGGGTACATTTTGAGAGACAACATAGCATAGTAGATAGAGTGATGGATTTGATGACAAGGACTCCAAGGTTCAAATTCTGACCCTTGCTAGCTGTGTGACCCTGGGTAAGTCACCATCTGTACAAAGATGAACTCTGAGGTCTCTTCCAGTTCAAAATTTGTGATCCTATGATCAAGCCAGCCTCCACTAAAGTCCTCTCCTGACCTTAAGCTTCTTCATGCTATGGAAGTGACCAGAGTTTTTTTTTTTTTTAATAAATCCAAGATCTAGAAGAGCCAGCATGGCTGTAAAGACTTGACCAACATGCCTGGTTGTTGACTACCTGTCGATTATGTGAGGACCAGCCTCAATAACTCAGAGGGGCTCATCACTAGCCTGGCCACACAGTGATGGATGTTCAAGCCACAGCAACTCTTGAAGGACAGCCATCTACTACCAACCATCTACCATGTTAGAGAGGTCATCGGGCAACTTTCTAAGACCAAAAGACAGGTTAGGATCTCAGCTTGTTTGTGGATGGAGCTACGTTACTGGGAAGAGTTGTTACACTGATTAAATCACAGGCTATTGTTGTATACACACACCTATGCACACACATATACACACACCTATACACACATACACACACATACACACACAAAACACACACATACACACACACATACACACACCTATACACACATACACACACAAACACACACATATGCACACACATATACACACACATACACACACATACACACACATATGCACACACATATACACACACCTATATACACACACACAAACACACACATATGCACACACATATACACACACCTATACACACATACACACACATATGCACATACCTATACACATACCTATACACACATACACACACACATATGCACACACCTATACACACACCTATACACACATACACACACAAACACACACACATGCACACACATATACGCACACCTATACACACATACACACACATACACACACATATACACACAAACACACACACACACACCTATGCACACACATATACACACACCTGTGCACACATACACACACATACACACACACCTATGCACACACATATACGCACACCTATACACACATACACACACAAACACACACACACACATGTTTTGTGGTGGATAGAGCACTATACTTACAGGGAAGAAGACTGGAGTTTGAGTTCTCTCTCAGACTAGTTATGTGACTCTGAACAAATAATTCACCTTCCAGCCTCAGTTTTCTCATCTACAGCAATGCCCTCATAGGTTGATTATGAGGATCAAATAGGTAATATATGTAAAAAGTGCTGTGTAGAACTTAAAGCATTATATAAGTGCTAATAGAGTAGCAGCTGGCATTTATGTTGTCATTCAGTCATGTCTGACTCTTTCTCACCTGATTTGGGGTTTTCTTGGCAGATATCCTAGAGTGGTTTGCATTTCCTTGTCCAGCTCTTTTTACAGATGAGGAAACTGAGGCAAACAGGGTGAAGTGACTTACCCAGAGTCACATAGCTAGGAAGTGTCTGAAGCTGGATTTGAATTCAGGAAGAGGAGTCTTCCTGACTCCAGGCCTGGTGCTCTATCCTCTAACCACCTTGCTGCTCCTGTTAGAAATGATGGTGATGTTGACAATGATGACGATGACAATGTGACTTGCCTATAGCCAACACAGCAAGAAATTGTCAGAGGAAGGAGTCAACCTGTCCTCCTGGTTCCCGATTGGTCAACTTTCTACTAATAGGACATTACCTCACCAAATCAATGGAAATTGACTAACACAATAGCCTCAGGCTTCATTGGCTGTCTGCTTGCATCATAAGTCCCCCCCAGTGCTGTTCCTTCTCCCTTTCTTCTTCCTCTTCACATCTTTATAGCATAAAAAAAGGCAAAAGGGTGTGGAATTACAAGCCCTATCATTACCAAGATACCAAAGTGGAAGCAAGAAGCAGGAAGGCGCCTGTGGGCTCCTGCCTGTCATACCTCTCCTTCCATTGTTTGCTCCCTACACAGTTACTGCTCGCACTCACCATGAAAAGGGTGCTTTAAAAGAAAATCAAGTTGTTTTTCATGAAGAAAGCAAGCTCAGAATTCAGGCTTAAAATTTGGGGTTCACTTTAAAGCTGGGATAAGGGCTGGGGCACACCCCAGCTGTCATGTGAAAAGCTGGATCTGCTTAGTATTCACAGGCTGTGGGGTTCTGACTCATGTGAACTTTCATGGGCACGGTCATCTCCCCGAAGGATCTAGGGAGTCTGTGACAAGACAAACTTGGCGTTCCAAGGGGATGATGTGACCTCAGAGGAATTTGTATTCCATACATACCACACAATGGCATAGCACCTCCTCAATAACGTGTCATGTGTCTGAGAGAATGACATGACCCAGAAGCAGAGATTTCAGGCATGGAGAGGGAGTGCAGTGGAGCAGAGGGGAGCCTAGCTGTGTCCAGCTTTGTGCCTTCGCTGCTGTATTTAGAAACCCTGGGCTATTGTCATAAGGACTAGAGGAAAACTCACTTCAACTGTCACATTATCTCTATTTCTCACTTCTTCTTCAACATTCTCTGCCACTAAGTATGAAGAAATTAGTTACATGTAATTGGGGAAAAAAGAAAATACTATTAAAATTTTCAGAAAGGAAAAGAAGTTAGGAAGGTTGTATTCAGGTTAAGAACTTTCTATTCTATTTGGAATGAAATAAGAAGACTATATCTTATATATACACATATAATACATATATATTTATATCAGAGCTTTTATATATACATTATATATAATGTATATATTTATACATATATACATGTACATGCACATTTCCATGTGCATTTAAATAGATGATAGATACATAGATAGGTAACATGGATAGATTATAGTAACTCTGATTACTAACATCAAACATCATATAATAATAGCTAGCATTTATATAGAACTTTCAGGTATGCAAAATGCTTTACTTGCTTTGCCTTATTTGATCCTCACATCAACCCTGTGAGGGTCATTCTATTATTATTCCCATTTTACAGATGAGGAAACTGAGGCTGAGAAATCAAGTAATTTGCCCAGGGTCACACAGCTAGTAAGTGTCTGAGGCAGGATTATAACTAGAGTTTGACTAAATCTAGCTACTGACCCATGCAGCCAGACCTATGCTCTCCAGAATATAAAAATGCCCAATTCCACCATTTCACAGGTAGCACCAAGTTACCAATGCTCTCTCAATTGCCAAAGTGAATGGCCTTTTCTCAGTCCTCATGCTTCTTGACTGCTGTCTTTAATGATATCCCCAGGCCTCTCCTCTTGAACTCTCTCTTCTCTCAACATTTTTTATGACACCACTCTCTCCACTTCTCCTATTTCTCTGACCACTCCTCAGTCCCCTTTGCTGGATCTTTATCCAAGTCACACCTGCCACCTGGGGAAGGACATCCCCCAGCTCTCTGTGCTAGGTGCTCTTCTTTTCTTCTCCCTCTAAGCTAATTCACTTGATGAGCACATCAGCTCCCATGGATTCAACTATCGTCTCTGTAAAGATGATTTTCAGACTATTTCTCTAGCCATAATAGTCTCACATGTACAACCATCTATTGGGCATCCTAAACTAGATGTCTTGTACACATCTTAAGCTCAACATGTCCAAAATAGAACTCACTATTTTCTCCCAAAGCCTCCCCTCTTCTGAACACCTCTATTGATGTCTGGGCACTGCCATCTTCCTAAGCAACCAGCCTTTCAACCTCAAATGTAGATCCTCACTCTCTCATCGGCCATACCCAATCAATTGCCAAATCTTGTCATTTCTACCCTTGTAGCATCTCTCCTATAAAGCCTTTCTCTCGTCTGGCACTTCACAGTGCCTAGTACATAGTAGGTGCTATATAAATGCACTTTCCCTACAGGTGCTGTAGCACCTATGTTATTGTTGGTAGTGTTGTTATTATTATTTCCATTTTATAGGTTAGGGGAAAGGCTCAGAAAGGTTAAAGAAATAGCTTCTGTTTGAGCCTTATGGAGACAGTCAGTGGCACCATGAACTGATGTAATGATGGATCTCTGATATCATTGACATTTCTTCCAAAGGCACAGATCATAGCCCATCCAGTCTTTCTCATCCAATGGAATCCTTGCCCATATGAATGATAAGTTCTCCCTCCCAAGAGGGATCCATCTTGTATTCCAGTGCCTTCCTCTGGATTTCCTGACACTGCAGTATATGGAGTTATGGCATAACAGGTAATGTTAATAATGGTGCTGTCCATTGGTTGCCCCTTGTCCTTGCTAGGTGAATGGCCCTTTTCCTTTCCTGGTTGTATGTCTCTGTGGTGGCCCCTTGTAGGCCACTTCTGCTGTCCATTTCTTCACTGGTATATGTTATAGTCTATTCACAGCTACCCAAAGTCTCCCCATTGCCTCCGGGTGACCTGAAACCTCAATTCTCCAATGAACTAAATTAGCTGCTGCTGCTATTAAGAGTGTATTATTGGATAATTGAGCTGGTAGAATGAAGGAAAAAGCACGACCAAAGAGCTTCATGGCACGGACCTTGGAGCCAAAGCCCTGAGTTCAAATGCCACCGTTAGTAATTACTACTTGTGTGATTCTTCCCAATTCTCCCATTCCTAGGTCTCAGTTTCATCATATACAAAATGAGAAGGTTGGAATAGCTGGCTTCTGGCTCATATCTATGATTGGATGGTACTGAGTATAAGAGCTGTTTCTTGGGCTGTCTTTCAATGTTGAGAAGTCTATATAGTTTGAATTAGAAAATGGTTTATAAGGTGAGGCTTAATGGAGAGAGCTTGGAAGGATTCCACAGAAAGAGAAAGGCAGGAGGCGATTCAGTGAGAGTGCCCAGGAGAGAAGGAGTTCTAGGATAAGCACCAATGAATGGGATGTGTCCCAGCTAAGCATGGAGCCCTGATGGGAGAGGCGCCATATGCGGGAGCCTGGGACCTTGCATCTCCCCTCTGTACAGGCTCCAGGAGGGTCCAACGCCTGAGTGCAGCTGTTAGATATTGAAGTTTAAACATCCCAAAGCTTCAAGCTTTTAAAACTATTAAAGACACTGATAAATTAGAAAATGTTCAGAGGAGAGCAACAAAGGTGTTGAAGGGCATCTGATACATGTCATAGGGGCATCAATTGAGGGCACTGGCTGTTCAGCCAGGAGGAGAGTCTCAGAGGTACAAGTTTTTGAAGATCTGTGATATAGAAAAGAGATTAGGCTTGTTCTGTTCAGCCTCAAAGGGCAGAATCAAGAGTAAGGGGTAGAAACCTCAAAAAGGCCAACTAAGGCTAGATATCAGGAGAATTATCCCCAAGGGGAAGGAGCTGTCCCTGGTCATGTAGGGTTCCCTCTTTTGGGAGGTCCTCAGTAAGAGGATCAAGTATGCTGTAATGAGGATTCCTTTTTGTGTATAATCTAGGTGAAGTGACAGCTAAGGTCTCTCCCAACTCTAAACATCTCTGATTCTGAGCCTGGGTATCACATGATTCACTGGCATAGAATAGCACTAAAACGATATTGGTATTAGAAAGGCAGGTCTTTGTTTTTGGGAGAAGTTAAGGTGATTAAACACACTGAGCAATTTCCCTATACAGCCTCATACCTATAAGTATAGGTAATCTTAACCTACTCTTTTCCTCCCATTCAATTCTGAACTTTCTGCAGTTCATTGCACACATCCAGTGTCTGTCCAAGGTATGTGGGTCAATCAATCAATAAACATTTCAGTGCCTGCTATGTCAGGCACTGTGCTAAGTGCTGGGACAGCTCTATGAACTATTAATCCAACTACGTATCACAGTCTGGACAGTAGGGATTCTCCACCCATTTGGTCCCTTTGAGTGGATGGACAGCTAGGCTTGACTCTTTTGAGGAAGAGACTCTTTTGTGGAAGAGGTTTCAGTATGATTTTGCAGGAACTTCTGGAGAACTTGTCTCTAGCAGATTTCTTTTCCCTTGGGATTCTATTTCTGTTCATCCTCCGTCACAGGCAACTGCTGATGGTAAGCATGTATCCCTGCTCCATACCTCACTTTATAGTTTAGTAAGAGGGAAGTCGAACAAAGTCATTGCTTTTGTTGGGCTTTTCAAGGAACCTCTCATGGGTGACAGATGGAAGAAAGTCTTTAAGGCACCATATTGAATGTTAAAACTGCCTGGAGTCAACCAGTGTCTCTAGAATTTTAAATGGAAATGAGTAAAACCTCACATGAATGGCAGGGAGGAAGGGCCTCAGCTGTATGGGTTTCTGGATCCCCTCAGTGGCAAGTTTCATCATCATAATGAGTAAGATGGATATTCCTCTCTCCCCAAACAGAACCAAGATGTCAAAGGGGTTCTAGCAGTTCTGTTCTTGACACTGCACTGATTGCTCATCTCATGTGGGCACAGAAATGTATTTGCTGTAGAACATCTCATTTGGCCTATTTCTTTCTGCTCTTATGCCTTGTGGCAAGGGGATTGCTTCCTCTAGCAGATCAAGAGAAGATACTGATGGGCCATGGGCAGCCAGTCAGAAAAGCTAGTAACCTAAGGAGCCCTCCTCAACGGGCAGTGTAATCCAAAGAGGAGCTGTCTTCCAAGCTGTCCATCCACTCAAAGGGACCAAATGGATAGAGAATCCCCACTGTCCAGACTGTGATGCATACTCGGATTAACAGTTCATAGAGCTGTCCCAGCACTTAGCACAGTGCCTGACGCATAGCAGGCACTGAAATGTTTATTGATTGATTGACCCACACACCTTGGACAGACACCAGGTACTTAGTGTATACAATTCACTGCACTTAGGGGCAGGGTGGGGGGAGGCAACTGTGCAAATATGAGCCCGACTTGGTCGTTGTTCTCAAGTTTACAATCTAATGATGGCGGTGTGGTAGGACTGGTCAGTAATAATGGTGATAACAATAGCCAACATTTATATTGCCAGGTACTATGCTAAGTGCTTTACAATCATTATGTCATCTGAGCCTAACAACCCTGGGAGGTAGGTCCTATGATTATTCCCATCTTACAGATGAGGAAACTGAGGCAAACAAAGGTTAAGTGATTTACCCAGGGTCCCACAGCTAGAAAGGGTCTGAAGCCATATCTGAACTCAGATCTTCCTAACTCCAGGCCCAGAAGTCTATCCACCATGCCAAAAAACTGTACAAAAAAACTGAGACACTAGACAGGATTAGAGATCCATGCAGAATGCTATCACAAATCTATGTTATATTGTATTATATATGTGATATGGGGGCAGGAGGAGGCAGACACACAGACAGACAGAGACAGACAGAAACAAAGAGAGACAGAGAGAGAAAGAGAGAAAGATTTTTCCCTGGGAGGAGGGGATTGGGTCTGGGAAGGTTTCCTGAAGTACGTGGAACTGAGAGAAAGCTAGGAGAAAAAGAGGAGCTTCTACAGGTGAGAGTCCATTCCAGGCACTGAGGACACATAAGGAAAGGGACAGAGACAGGAGAAGCTAGGGTAAGAACAGAAAGAGGGAGAGAAGGCCATCTTGGCATCAACACAGAACAGGTGAAGGGGAATGCTACAAGCTAAGGCTGGATAAGAAGCTGGAGCCAGAACGTAGAAGGCCTTGAATGTCAAAGTCAAGAGCTTGGCTTTTATTTGGTAGGAAATGAAGAGTCTGCAAGTGGTCACAGGGTCATAGAATCAATCAGTTTTGAACTGGATGGGACTCTAAAGGCCATCGATGCAACTCTCTGATTTTACTCAAGAGGCAAATGGAGGTTAAGTGACTTGCCCAAGGTCACACAGGCAATAACTGAGAGAGTCAACATTTGAATCCAGGATCCCTGACTCCAAGTTCAACATGAGAGTTCAACATGTTCTTCACTGCACTATAGAACCAAACGTTTGTCAGGAGGAGAGTGGCATGATCATGGCAGAAAGAGATTACTTGGACAGTGGTATAATGGAGTGATTAAAGAGGTGGTCACAAGAATGATTAAAAAGCCATCACCATAGAGTCTAAGTGACAAGGAGAAATGGAAGTATTTCTACTTTCTTGAGTTAACTTCCATTTTTAAATGAGATAATACTCTTAAAAATCATTCACTAGACAATTTAATTGTTTTTGTAATGAACAGTTGTTTTAGAGTTCCCAAATTTATTTGGTCTATTGCCCCCATATAAAAAAAATTTTAGCGCCCCCTAAAATCTACTTTCTTTAATCCTTTAATGGTTTTTTTAAAAACCATTTCAGACTACTACCTCCCCATGGACCATTCCAACGCCCCCCAGGCGGTGGTATCACCCACTTTGGGAATCTATGTTGGACCCAAGGTCCAGAGCCAAGTCACTTGGTTGGCAGTGGCAAATGTAATCTTTTTGAGATTGAGGACCCTGCCAAGCCTCAAACAGAAATGCACCCCCCTCCCAATGAAGGACAAATGAGGAGAGAGAGGGCGAGGGACACATCTGATGGACCAGACAGTGGATACGGCTCTACTGTCCTTGGGTAAAGGGATCAAGCTAAGCTGCTTGGGACACAGAGAGGGAGTGAACTTCACCACCCCAAAGGCAAAAAGCCCATTTATGTTGCTCAGCCAAAACAACAAAACCCGAAAAAGTTAAAGAGTCACAAAATAAATAAAGAAACCCAGGAAATGCTGCTTTTCTGTTCTGGGCCTACCAGCTTTCTCAAAGAGAACATTGTCAGCAAATATTTGTTTATAAGCGGTAGAGGCAGCATCGTGTAATCAACAGGCCTGGAATCAAAGAGACCTGAGTTCAAATCCAGCCTCCTTCACTTGCGAGCTGTGGGGCCCTGGATGAGTCATTTAATCTCTATGGGCATGGGATTGCAGCTCTAGAGCCCGACAAGCCTCCAAGGACATCTGGGACAATCTCATTTTGCAGGTGGGAAAACAGGCCCAGAAGGTTTAAGCGACTGACTTGCTCAAGGGTCTGAACATAGTATGCATGAGAGGTAATAATGGGAAATAAGTCTGGAAAAATAAATTGGAGTCAGAAAAGCTATGGAGCAGTTTTCAACTGGATTTTTTAAAATGCTAAATATTTTCCTTTTTGATTTTACAAATTTTCTGTTCAAACTGGTCCACTATTCCTGATATCTGAGAGTCCCTGTGTTCAAACCATTAAAGCTTAGGTTTTGAAGATTGCCTGATTAAGCATTAAGACTTACCAAGGGGCAGCTAGGTGGTGAAGTGGATATAGCACGGGCTCTGGAGTCAAGAGGACCTGAGTTCAAATCTGGTCTCAGACACATAACACTCACTAGCTGTGTGACTCTGGGCAAGTCACTTAACCCCAAATGCCTCACCAAAAAAAAAAAAAAAAGACTTACCAAAAGAAACCCCAGTGATCTGGGCTTAGAACAGTAGGTCCCTGGAGATCCTGTCCAAGAAATGCAGTACATCTAACAAAAAGGGCACTGCCTAATAATTTCAGTTGATTTGCTTACCCATACTTTCCTATTTGTTAAGTGTTTCAGAATTCTAACTGCCCATCCGCTCACTAATACTGCAGATGTTAATGTATTCAATAACCACTTTGTGATGGGTATTGATGGATGGGTGCTTCATTTGGATGGGAGCCAACACTGCACACTGACTTTCTGTTTTTCTCTTTTGGGGGACATCGTGGCCGATCCATGACATCGCTGATGTCAGGACGCTTCCAACCAAAGCAAACTCCAACCCTGTGATCCCTTCTCCTTGGGTGTAATTCTCTTCCATATCTTCTTTTCAAATTGACATCTTTCGCCTTTTTTAAATCATCACAATCATTTCTAATACCCTACATCGAATTCTCCTTTCTACCAACAACAACAAAAAAGTTAAACAAAAATTATGGGCTAGTATATGGTCTCATCCCGACTCAGCAACTTCCTTATGGGTCTTCCCACCTCCAGCCTCCTCCCCTCCCCAAACCATTCACCATACCACTTTCGACATAATCTTTCTCATTCATACATCTGACTATGTCACTCTCCTGCTAAAAACCAAAACCAAAACAAAACAAAATTCAATGGCCCCTTATTGAGGCAGTTGGCTGGCACTGTGGATAGAGCACTGGATGTGAAGTCAGGAAGACAAGTTCAAATCTGGCCTCAACATCTACTAGCTGTGGGACCCTGGGCAAGTCACTTGACCTCTGTTTGCCTCAATTTCCTCAACTGTAAAATGGGGATAATAGCATCACCTAACTCTCAGGGTTATTGTAAGAATCAAATGGCATAATATTTGTAAAGTGCTTAGCACAGTAGGCACTTTACAAATGTTTATTCCCACCCTCCCTTTCTTATGGCCTACTGATTAAAGTCCAGCCTCTGCTGCCCTTCATAAACTCAGCACCCTCTACCTCTTTCTCTTAGCACTTCTCTTCTCACTCTATACTTCCAACAATTTGGACACTTCATCCACAGAATCACAAGACTGGACACTGGGTAAGGGCCTATATAGATATGGTTCCAATCCATACATGAAAAGAATCCCCACTCTACCTGATAAGTGGTCATACAATCCCTACCTGAAGACTGCAGAGAAAAGGAAGCCTGATACTTCTCAAGGCAACTCCTTCCACTTTGGACAGCTCCCACTGTTACGAAGTGTTTTTCCTATATCAAGCCTAAATTTTCCTCTTTTACACATTGCTCTTCCTTCTGCCTTCTGGGACCAGACAAAATATCTAATCCCTCTTCCATTTGACAGCCCTTCAAATATCTGTCTGCCGCACACAGCACACTCAAACCTCCATGCCTTCACTAGTACATGCCATATCCTATATCTGGAATAGGCTCTCACTTAATACCACTTTCCCTGCTGAATTCCTATCCACCCTTTAAAGCCTAACTAAAACTCTACTTTTTCCAGAAAGCCTTCCATGAGCCCCTCAGTACAAAATGACCTTCCTTGTCAGAATACACATAGCATTTTGTTTTGTAACTCTTTAATGTATTCATCATAATATTGCATATTTTGTTTTTCACTCTTGGTGTTGCACATCCCCTAACTGAATGTAAACTCCTTGACAGAAGGGATGAAGCCTTCTCTAAACTTTGCATGTCATCCAGTATCCAGGACAGTTGTCATCAACACAGCAAGACCTTAATAAAAATATTTGGAATGTTGCGTGGTGTAGCTTGGTAGGGTGTCAGTAAAACATGCTTTTTCCCCTGCTCATCTCCAACCCAAACCTTCTCCAGGAAGACTCAGGGCACTGAAAAAAAAAGCATGAGTAATTGCTCCAGAATGTCAGCTCTATGTTTTACTAAGTTTTCCTTCTTATGTGTTTTATTCAGTCTGACACGAGACCTAAATTTGTGTGCTCATGTGTATTCTGGGCATGTTCTATGCAAAATTGTGGTCTTCCTATTAAGAGTATGTCTCTCCAAGGAGTGATCTGCCCTTTGGCCTCTCAACTACCTTCAAGAGCTAATAGTTTTTAACTAAGTTTCATGATACTATATTTTTTTTCATTGCTGACTTAGAAGCTCTCAAATTAACTTACTTTGCCATCATAAAAATAAGATGCTTATTGTGGTTTTATAGGAGCTAAAGTACTTTGCAGACAGAAACTCATTATTCCTCCAAATGTCTCTGGGCTCTAAATAGGAAGCAGCCACTTTATAGTTTAAAATTTGATTATAGCTCCTTATTTCATAAATGTTGAAAATGGGCACAAAGATGAGGTGACTTGACCACAATCCCAATAAATGAGCGATTTTTCTCATTTGCAAACCACTAAAAAAAATTGTTGTGACTGAAGTCCAAATGGGGGCCAATTTCCATAGGAAGATCACTTCTTAATCTTAAAATTAAACATAACAATTCCTACATAAAAGTTCTATTAGTTGTATTGTGGAGAGTAATAAGTAAGAATCTTTGTCATAATTACAGCTGCACTATCAGTATGTGAAATATTGAGGAAACTTGGTTGCCATGGAAGAAGGAGCAGGGAAAGAATGTGAGCTAAAGAAGGAAAGAGAAGAATGAATCGTGAATAGGGCCAGAGATTAGAATTGGGAAGGGGAAAACTGGGAAAATCTGAAGAGCAGTTGAAGAAAGAGAAGGCAGTGTGGTATTCAGAGGATGGCAGTGACATCTTTTACTTCTATGCTTCAATGGAGTTTCTCATTTGTTACATGTTGTAGTCTGTCCACAGCCACCATATGCCTCTCTGTTGCCCTCTGGGTGGTATTCATTTTTATTTATTTGTAAATTGTCAAATTCTACATCTTGCTGCCACATAGCAATACCTACAAAATGTTGTTATGAACAACATCCGCTTTTGCTTTCATGGGAAACTTGGGATCATTTAAGACCTTTGTAATTCTCAGAGATAATCCAGCCCACCCTCCTCTTTCTATTCAACTCTGGGTCCAACTGATTGATTGATGTGCCCAATCTACATACTGATGGACAAGTTCTATAGGTTATTCATCCATGTGCGTGTCATAGTAGGAGCCAGAGATATCTTCAAACTAGATCTTTTCTGCGTGGATGGTCAGACCAATCTCCTTTGAGGGAGTACAGATCTCTTCCAAGAAACGATCTAATGCCCGGGGCTTGACACAAACAATATAACGTCATCTGCAAAGAGGAGCATCTGGAAGATCTCATCGTTGACATAAAACTTTCCCTCAACATCAATTCCGTGTTAGATTTTTCTCCCCATAACAATGATGAATATATTTGCCTAGCACACCTCTTATTTTGTGCCTCATCTGATGTTTGTGATCAGAGGATCCTTGAACAGTCTGATATCTTTCAAGAAGTCTTGAATGATTTTGATGTAAAGATTGGTTCCTTGTTGTAAAGGAGCCAGCAGGGTTAGGTTTAGTCATTCTCCCAAAATGAATGAGATAATATTTATAAGGAAGCATTTGGCACAGTGCCTGGCACATGGTAGTTACTATATAAATGCTCATTCCCTTTCTCTTCACTTCTTGGCAAGCAATAAACAAGCAGCACAAAGATATTTTATATTCTCTACATCTTTCAGTTAATCACAAAACGCTTTTTTAAAAGGTTGTTGAATGTAGCTTTCAAGACCCTGCTTGTTCCCTACTGATACCCTCATCAGGTATGTCCTTTATTTATGTATAGATGACCCTTGTAAGATTTCATACAAATTGGAGGCTAGGCATATAGCTGTTCTCACAGCCTTCTTTTTGGGGGCATTAAAAAGGTCCATTTTTTCTACACCTTTGTTATCATCCCTTTTTTCAGATCCTTGGATATCAGTTCTTTAATGTCCTCACAATGGTATCACATCTGGCACAGATGGGGAAGCACAGATCCCCTCTTTATACACTTTGTTCAATCCAGCTGTTTTGCCCATCTTGGTTTTCTTCAGTACCATTTCTACCTCAACTATAAGTGTATCTGAAACCATTTTGTTATGGTTTAATGATGGTGGTTCTGCTATTTGTCATGGATGAAAAGCAGTTTGTTACGATGATTCTAACAAATCTTTTCCATTTTATTCTGTGTTTCTCTTTCCATTTTCATCCTTAAATGCCTCTTGGACAATTTTCCTCAGTTGGATACCTTGCTGCACACTTTCTTTAAATTGGTTTCACCCTCCATCAAGCTTCTATATGCTTTATAAAATGATCCTGCTCATAACCATGCAACATGCTTCTTCCTAAGAATCTACAAAGGAACTTACATTCATGTGCCATGTTGCCTTTGGAAGTTGTGATGTTGTAAATAAGCACTTTGCAAACCTGAAGCACTATTAAAATTTGAGGTCCTTTATTAAAAAGGATTAAAGGAAAACAGAGGATTCAAACTGACGGCTCTCAGGAGTATAAGACTCAAGAGGGGATAAGGAGGTGAAGGATTTTAGAGGAGAAGAGAAAACAGAACTCAAAGAGGAGAAGGTATTTGGTAGGGAAAAAATCAGGAAGAGAAAGTAGTCAAACAAGGTAGAGGTTAGTGAGAGGAGGGCAAGGAAGGTGGGTGTGACTCAAGGGGCTAATGAGCTGAGCAGCAAAGCAACAAGCATGGAATTGAGCATTGGAATTGAGATGTCTCCCCAAAAGCAATCATCTATGCCAATTCTCCAACACAGAGACTGGAAAGGAAAAGAGGACTGAGGTTCTCACTTTAGCAAATACAGACAGCAAGTATTATTTTGGAGTGAACTACATTGGAATGTGCAGTCCTTAAATTTTGGCTGTGACCAAAGGGATTGTACTTGTGTGCAAAGTGCCCGATACTCTTTTTCCTAAGAGGAAAGATTCATGGACATTGGGAAAATGGAGGACTGATTTCAATGTAAAAACAAAAAGGGAAAAAGGGATGCAAAAAGACATATGACGATCCCACATCTATGTCAGGAGGAGACAGGGTGGAATCATGTTGAGAGAGAGAGAGAGAGAGAGAGAGAGAGAGAGAGAGAGAGAGAGAGAGAGAGAGAGAGAGAGAGAGAGAGACAGAGATAGAGACAGAGAAGAAGGAAGGAAGGAAGGAAGGAAGGAAGGAAGGAAGGAAGGAAGGAAGGAAGGAAGGAAGGAAGGAAGGAAGGAAGGAAGGAAAAAAGAGCCCCGAGCCCTTGGAGAAAGAAACAGATAAAAAGCCTCTTCCTCATCAGTTGATAGCTAGATATTCTGGAGAGGAAGCGGCTGTTTGTCCTCCGAAGAATGATGGTGGGTGAGAGACCATCTAGTAAGGGCATGTGGAAGAAGACAAATAAAGGTGATTGGTGCCTTTGTACAAAAGCAGTACTGAGGCACTTGTAACCCAAACAACAAAATAGAGATCTCTATCTCCCTGAAATATGTGTGTGTAAGACATGACTATCCATCCAAGACTTGTAAAGACAGCTGATTGCCATCCACTTCTGGTGATTCACACGTGCAAAAATCATACTGCCAGAAGGAGCCTTGAAACCCTCCTGAAGTCTTGGATGAGAAGCTGAAGTCCATAGGGGCACAAGGGCTGATTCCAACACAAGTCTATATCAAAGGAAGACAAAGGATCTGTAAGAGAGGTGGACTTGGGGATTAAATGGCTGGTTTAAAAGACACTGTCTGAGAATAGGATTTGAATTTCTGGATCACGCAATAAAATACAGGAATTACAGGGTCCTGACCAAGAATAGTCAGGCTAATAATTAACAAAGGCTAGAAAGGGTAGAGTGTTGCAAATCTAATCAAAGGGTTTTTTTTAAAAAACTGAAAAGACAGGGGAAGGAAGCTGCTTATTTATATGCACTAATCTAGACACCACAGGAGCAACTAGGTGGCACAGTGGGTAGAGGGCTGGGCTAGGGGTCAGGAAGACTCCTCTTGGTGAGTTCAAATCCAGCCTCAGACACTTACTGGCTGTGTGACCCTGGGCAAGTCACTTAATCAGTTTCCTCATCTGTAAAATGATCTGGAGAAGGAAATGACAATCCACTCCAGTATCTTTGCCAAGAAAACCCCAAGTAGGATCACAGAGTTGGACATGACTAAAAAATGACTCTCAGATACCATAGTAAATAGTTACGACATAGAAGCAATACCCAAAATTTCAAAAGTGACAAAAACTTAGAAGGAAGACAGTTAAAAAATCCATAGTGTCAGAAATCTATATACAAATGAACACTGGATGGATAACAAGCAAGATAAACAATGATGCCAATGCAAGGAGGCCAATTTATTCTAGAATATATCACTGAGGCTTAGTGGGATGAGATCCAGGACTGCTTGGAGAGGATGGACCTTATACAGAGGAAATGAAAGGGGTTAAAAGGGGTCAGGGAAGAAAGAAGGGAATAGCATTTTATATTAAAAAAAAAGATATACCCATTTGAGGAAATAAAGGAACCAGAGGGAAAAGCATGGTAGAGAGTATTTGGGTGAAGATAGAATGGAATGAGATTGGGGCAGCTAGGTGGCCCAGTGGATAGAGCTCCAGCCTCAGAGTCAGGAAGACTTGAGTTCAAATCCAGCCTCAGACACTTACTAGCTGGGCAAATCACCTTGGCAATTGCCTCACTGAAAAGCAAAAAAAAAAAATGGAATGATCTCAAATGAGATGATGTATGTAGTGCTTTGAAAACTTTAAATTGTTGGATGAATATTAGCTATTATTATTATTAGAAACAGAAATGGTTGTATTATTAAGTGTACTATAGAGCACATGGAAATAAAGAAGAAATAGATGAAGAGATCAGGAAACAGCTTGGTACACTAGCCTGGCACAGGAGCATGGCACAGGGGTGGTGGGGGCCTTCAATAATCCAGACCACCACTGGAACTCTCTCTGGCAAAATACACTAGCTAATTATTTCTTGACTTGCCATGGTGATAATTTGATCATTCCAAAGGTAGACAATCAATAAAGACAAATTCTATTGTAAATTTGATTCATAGCCAAAAGGAAGAGCTCATTTCTGGGTTGGAAATTAGGAAAAGCTTGGATGGAAATAACTATTCCCTCTCTGAATCTGGCTAACAAAGTAAAGGAGCAGCAGGAAATAGTCTGATATGCTTCCTAGATTTGGCAAAGTGTTCAGCTCAGAGGGTTCAGAGAAAGGATTGGTAGGTTCCATGGATTAAGATTGTAAATGGGATACCAGCCTGGAGGGATAGAGAAAACTAAAGAAAAAACTGGAGATAGAAAGAAGACAATTATGATAAGTTGGGAAAGGGAGTTTTTTTTTCCCCAGAGAAACCAGTGTAGATGCACAGAGAACTCTTTTTTTAAGATATATTGAAGATGGGAAAGAAGAACAGGTAGTAGGGATGACTACAAAACTGGGTAGCCCTCCAAGAATAATGTCAAGGGTGCTGCTGCTCAGAATGGTGTGAGAAAACCCAGGGACCACAAAAAGGGGAGTTCGGGATGTGGAAAAGAAGAGGAAGAAAGAAGAGATAGGGGCCTTAGGTATGCTTTTTGGAACAATGGTAACTGACAAGGAAGGACAGCAGAGCTGTCCAACTCTATTTTTCCTTTTGTTTTTCTGTCAAGGAGAATGATCTTTGGACTGAAAAAGATAGAACAAAAGTGGCTAATGGAGCTTTGATAACTAGGAGATGTAAGGCTGCTCTTGATGAGGCAAAGTCATCTGGCCCAAATGAACTATACTCTACAGCACTGGAAGTATAGTAGAGGATATAACTAAGCCACTGCCAGTGGTCTTTGAAAGAAGTCAAAGAACTGGAGGAGAAACAGCATCAGAAAAGGACAAATGCCCCATGCTTCAGATACAGAAAGTGGACTCTGAAAGTGACAAACTAGTGAGATTTACTATGATTCCTAGAAAAACTCTATAGTCTATTGTGAATCGGTCAACTAGTCAATATTTATTAGCTGCCTACTATGTGCCAGGCATTGTGCCAAGCTCTGGGGTTACAAAAGAAGCAAAAGAGAGTTCCTGCCTTCAAGGAGCTGGCAATTTAATAGATCGTTCAAGAGATGGTGAGTCAATTTTTAGAAAATGAAACAGTGATCACACAGAACCAACATGGTGTCAGTAAGAACAGGTCATGCCAGAGTAAACTTCTCTCCCCACCCCCTGCCTTTTTTTTGGGGGGGGGGAAGGGCAAGAATAATAGATTGGTAGATCAGGCAAATTCTTTATTGTTGATCTTGATTTTACAAAAGCATTTGAAAAAGACTGACATGTTATGGTGGAAATGACCGCGATGTGGAGCAGACAGGACAGCATAATATAGTTAGTTAGGCAGATTGCAAACTGATTGAATGGAAAGATCCAAAAAGTAATCATTAACAGATTGGCGTCAGCTTGGAAGGAGGTCTCCAGGAGATGCCCCAGGGATCTGTCCCTGGTCCTGTTTTGCTTGAACCTTTTTATAGGTGATTTGGTTAAAGACATAGGTCACATCCTAGTCTAACTCAGATGATGAAAAACTGGGAGGAATCAACATGATCCCTACTAACTGCGAGGTTTGCTAAGTGTAATCGGATGAGATTTAATAGGAAAAAGGGAATGCCTTGTAAGTGGGTTAAAAAAATCAATGCTATTAGGACAAGCTAGGTAAAGTATAAAGGCATGGCCAGGCAGCAGGGAATCTGAACAGAATCTCAGTTTTTGAGCAGACTACACACTCCATAGGAGTCAACAGTGTGATAGAGCAGCTCAATGTGACATCCCAGGAAAGTACACTACCAAGGTAAGTGAACTTATCCACAGCATTCAAAACTTCTCCATCTGCTGTAACCAATGGTTCCACATATGGATGGTGTGGTGCTGGCTGAGGGAGCACTTGTGTTGGTATGGCAGCTAAGAAAGTTTACAAAATAGTAGGCTGCATTGATGGGTGCTAGGGTCCAGGACAAGTAAGTTAATAGTCTCACTGTACTCGGCCTATGTTGTGTGTTCTGTTCCAGGTATCACATTCTAGAAAGGACATTGAAACAGCAGAGAACAGTGATCAGAATGATGAAGGACCTCAATATCATGCAATATCTGTACTGCAAAATATGCAATAAATATCCATTTTGAAGGAACTGAGATAATTAGCCTGGAGAAGAGAAAACCTAGGCAGGCTGGAAGTGGAGAGGAGGGGGGACAGGGAGAAAGGGGCTGTCTGCAAGTACTGGAAGGACTGTCCCATGAATCAGACTTGCTCTGCTTGGTTCCAGAAGGCAGAAAAAAGGAGTAAATTAGTAGGAGTTTCAAAGACCCAAGTTTAGGCTTGTAAGGGAAAACTTCACAACAGTGGCATCCATCCAAAAGTTTGACAGAGTACTTTGGGAGGTAGTGGGTGATACCTCTCTAGAGGTACACCAAGTATGCATAGTCACTCTGTAAGATGGAGGTCCCACATCCCTCAGTCTTAATAAATATAATTAACAAGATTCTGTGCACCCTGGTACTTTTGTCAGGGAAGAATGCTTCTTTGAGTTAGAGAATCAATTAGTCAATCAAAGGTATAAACTAGACATCAACAGCTCCTAGACACCTCTGTTCAACCAATCAATTAAAGGTGAGAACTCAGCACAAATTGAATGAAATTAATGACATCACACAGGAAATGCATCCTTGTTGGTTGAAGACAATCAGTCATTCTGATTCAGTCTCCCTGACCTGCTTGACCAGAGGGTGGCCTCGTGAACTTTGACACAGACAGTGAAAAAAAGCAACTTCTGGAATGTATAAGGTCACCAACTTTCAGATACCAGCTGAGAGTTATTTTCCTACCAGAGAAATCTCCACTATCATTTCCTTTGAGAAATTCTTGGGATATTTTGAATGGAATGGTGATTTCATTAGGACTCCACAAAGGGAAAACAGAACTTCCATTGACTAGGAGACATGAGCACATGTGATCTCTAAGTCTGAGCTCACTCTCCCAGGGACCTTGCGTGTGCAATGGAAGGATGTGTCAAAAACTTTTAGGGGCAATGTAATTTGTGATAGTTATAGCATCTTAGTAAATACCCTTTTCTAAAAGCCAATTAAGGCTGGCTGGCTGGAAATCAGTGGGAAGCATTCCACATGAGGATTCATGAACTACAGTAATTTTTAAAACCACCAAAGGTTACTCTTGAAAGAAGTAGTCAGTTACGCTATTGAGTTTGACTAAAAGCTGGCGAAAATAGACTCAGAAGAAGATTCTACAACTTATTGGGGACATTGTTATGGGATTTTTCTCCCCAAGTACAGAAGCTTCTTCTAAATCTTAGGTTTTTTTAAAAATTTTTAAAAAATGAAGTGATTCTGAGGTTTTTTTCCCCCCGAGATTCTATGACTCTGTGCCTCTGTTGAGAAATTCTTTGCTATTTATGGAATTTCAGCTGATAATTGTTGCCTATGGCACCTGGAAAGGCAGAATTTGCCAGCCATGTACACAGGGAGCCAAAAGATCTGGAGGTTGAAGGGCTCTTCGCCATAACCTAGCCCTGCCTTGTTCTGCTTGGGTCTTTTTTAAGCCAAACAATATGTAGTTCCCAATTAGGCAAAATTTAAAGGTACTTCTCTTACACCACACTTATAAGGTAGATTGTACAATGGAAAGAAGACTGGATTTGGAGCCAGAAAACCCAAGTTCAACTCCCAGCTCTACCACACTCCCATGTGTGACAGTCCCTTCCCTTCTCTGGTCTCCAATTTCTTCCTATGTAAAATGAGAGTGGTGGCCTGGAGCCAGAAGAGAAGAGAACACCAACACAGAGGAGGTGGGGAAGGTGTCAAATGCTCCAGAGAACCCAGGGATCCCCCCAAATGACAAAAAAATAAAAACAACACCCATCCTGCCTGATTTTGAGGGGGTGACTGGTGAAGTCTGAGAGAGTCTTCAGTGGAGGAGTGAGCAAGAAGGAATTGAGGAGAGTGAGTAGTGAGAAAGTTGAGGCAACAGACAAAGGAATGGTCAAGACAGCAGAGAAAGCATGGTAGCTTTATGGTTCTCCAGGGTCAAGGGGAAGCCTCTGTTTCAGATTTTGTTTTTCACCAGTCCTTTGATTTTATTGGGCTAGAGAAGTCACCGATATGAAAACTTCCTCTTGCAAAACACACGGGCAACAGGTCTGCAATATGGGGTCTCAGAGAATTGCCTGGGGCAGTGGGAGGTCACCATGACTTGCTCAGGGTTACCCAGCCAGGAGTGTCAGGGGTGAGATTTGACCCTGGGACTATCCCTTAATGCCTCTCTTTGTTTAGGATAATTAAGAGTATACTAGTACACATTTTGGGGGCAGCTAGGTGGCACAGTGGCCTGGAGTCAGGAATATCTTCCTGAGTTTCAATCTGGCCTCAACAATTACTAGCTGAATGACCCTGGGCAAGTCACTTAACCCTGTTTGCCTCAGTTTCCTCATCTGTAAAATGAGCTGGAGAAGGAAATGGTAAACTACTCCAGTATCTCTGCCAAGAAAACCCCAAATTGGGTCATGAAGAGTCAGACAAGACTGAACAACAACACTACACATTTATAGATTGCTTTCAGTGCTTCCTGGGGGATTTGAGGAAATTCAAAACTTCTCTGGGCCTCAGTTGCATCATAGAGAAAATGAAAGGGTTGGGTTGAATAATCTCTAGGGTCCTTTCTAGCTCAAAATTCTGTAACCCTATGAAATTAGACTCCTGACTCCTCTGGGGAATAGCAGGTGAGGAGAAATGAATGCCACATAGCTCCATTGGAAGAATGAGGTCAAAATTCTTACTATCGCTGTCTCCCTGAAAACAAGCTGGAGGAAGCCATAGGGAAAGGTGGCAGGGAGGTCCACCCTCTTTAATAAAGATGCAAAGGCTCTTCCAAGGGACCTTCCTACGGTCTGAGCTACCTCTCCCTGAAGACCCCTAACATAAAGATAATAGTAAAAACAGTCATTTGAGCCTTATGGGGCCCATTACATACATTATCAAGCAAGCAAGAAATCCAGCAACAAGCATTTATTAAACATCTACTTTCTGACAGATGTAGAAGATATAAAGACAAAAATCAAACAGTGTCTGCCCTCAAGAAGCTAACCGTATATTGAGGGATAAAATCTGTACATATATAAGTCATATATATCTAAGTATGTGTGTGTGTATGTAGGTGTACATGTATATATACACCTACATACACACATATACATATGTATTGTAAATAATGATTATACATCTTATAAACAAAATCCATAAAATATACGTGAAGTAAATGCAAGGCACGTGTAGGTAAGAGGCACACACAGCTGAGGGCAAGGGGTCCTTACAATTTGGTCCTTACAAGGCAGTGAGGTGGTTGCTACTCTTATTCCCATTATACAGATGAGGAAGCTGAAGCTAGGAGAAGTTCCATGATTTGATCAAATCAGGTGAACATTTACAAACCTGAAAACACCATGTAAATGCTAACAGTTGCTGCTGCTGTTCTCATGATTGCCAAGGGCCATATAGCTAGGAGGTGTCTGATTCCTACCCAAGTCTTCCTGACTCCCTCTTTTACGCCACACTGCCTCCTTCACATATACCCTGTGCAATGACTTCAGAGGCTTGAGGGATTTAGGGCTGAGGGGAGTTTTAAAATCTGGTAGAGTATGTTATTTCCCATGAAAACCAAGCGCTGAAGAGAATAATTGAGAGCCTTTAAACGTTGGGCTTTGACCATTTAAAGACCTCCCAGAGCTTAGAGGGTCCTTAATGATCACAGTCCAACTCCTCCCTCTCCCATCTCCTCTTCAAGTTTTTGGGAGGAAAACCCCTCTCTATTCTCATCTCTCTACGTCGATCGCAGTATGTTCTCTTTCCTTTTTAAGACAAAGGAATGGACTAAATAACCTTTTAGGACCTTCTCAACCCCGCAGTTCCAGAATCTGAGTGATATTTTTACATGATACTATGCTGGTGCTAGGAATGGGATTGTTTTTCTTTTAGCAATGCCGCCCTCTTGTGGCCTCGATGATCAGAGCACATTCTGCTCCTTGACTTGGACCACAGCAAAATAACACCGGGAAATTTGCAGTGAAACGTTCAAAGGGACGGTGTTCCCAGGGTCACGGGACTGAAAGGGACTCCAGCAGTCTTCTAGTCCAACCCACAGCAGAAAAGGAATCCCCACTGCGATAACACTCGGTGCTATTATAGCCCGTGAAGGTTTCTAAAGCGCTTGACTTATCTCATTTGACCCTCACGACCTTGTGAGGCAGGAGCTGTCATTATTCCCATGTTACAGATAAGGAAGCAGAGGTTTAGAGAGAACGGTCATATCACTTGCCCAGGGTCACACAATTAGGCGGTGCCTGAGGCAGGATCTGAACTCAGGACTTCCCAAGTCCAGTACCCTCAGGCGCATTCCACATATAGCTTCTACTTGAAGGCCTCCAGTGAAGTACCTCCCATTGGACAAACAGTCATTCAATTCTCGCCAATGGGAATCTCGCACTTCTAAATGGCAGCTTTTCTGCTCTCAGCGATGCACAGCGTTAGGAGTGGAAAGGGCTAAACTTGGGGCACGAAACCGGGTTTGGAAAAAGAAGCCTGGCTCGGCCACTTACCAGGTGACCTTGAGCAAGTCACCCCTCCAAGGCTCCAAGGTTTCATCTATAAATTGAGCAATTTTGAGGTCAATGGCCTCAAACGTTCCTGCCCAACCCTGCCATGTTCTTGGCTCCAGTTTTAGAGAAGAAAAAAAAATGGTGTGATCTCCCCGACTGAGAGACAGCAGCCAGGTAATGGGGAACCAAGTGGTCTGAGTAGTTGGGTTTGGGCCTTTGGAGAGCATATGTCTCCGAAGGCAGCTAGGGGGCACAGTGGCTAGGGAGCTAACCCTAGGGTCAGGAAAACCTGAGTTCAAATCTGGCCTCAGACACTTCCTAGCTGTGTGACCTTGGGCAAGTCACTGAATCTCTCTCAGCCTCAGCTTCCCCATCTCTAAAAAGGGGATTATAATAGTATCCACTTCCCAGGGTTGTTGTGAGGATAAAATGAATTATTTGTAAAGTATTTTACAAACCTTAAATCCCTATATAAAAGTTAGCTGTGATTATGATGATCATGACAGGGAGGCCCAGAGAGAGGAGATGACTTGTCCAACGTCACACAGCTAATTAATGACAGACCATGAATGAGAGCCATAGATCTAGAGCTAAAGGGTCCTCAGAGGACACCTGGTGCACCTCCCTCGCTTTACAAATGAGGAAACTGAGGCTCAGGATGGGGTTGTGTCTTGCCTACCTTGAGCCTCAGAGGAGAGATTCAAACCCAAGCCAGCCGACTCCAACCCCACATGTTCTTTTTGACCTGCTGGTCCACCATCCAGCATTCCCTTCCTGTGTTTCACCCTGCTTTAAAAAGCCTCTTTCTATAGGAACCCACCTCCAAGGATGCGTGCACAATCGGCAGGAAAAGAGACTCTTAAATATGAGGCTGACATTGCCGTGCAGCATCTCTGCCACCCATCTTTAGAAAGAAAAGACGACACGGTGGGGAGCAGAGAATCGCGACCCTGACATCAGGAGGCAGGGTTTCAAATCCTGGCTCTGACTGCACGAGCGGGGTGATTACAGACGATACCTCAACACACCTCTTCTGTACAATGAGATTCAAATACTGCCGCTGACCCTCATAATCTATGTAACCTTGGACAATTGGCTGAACTGCCTCAGGGCTCAGTCTCCTCATCCGTAATAAGGGCCTCCAAAATCCCTTCTAACTCCAGACCTAAGATCCTATCAACTTGCTCATGGCCACACAGCCAGAGGCAGGATTTGAACCCAGGTCTTCCTGACTCCAAGGCTGGTCTTCTATCCATCGTGCTAAACTAGTTCTTGCTATATACCTAGTAGATATGTAACAAATTAAATTTACTTTAGTAGACATCTATTTAAAACCTCTGCGTTTGTCGATTAATTGAATTTCCAGCCCTCGGCAGCTCCCAAGTAGCCTGACATCATGGGAGCGTGCCCTTGTTTGACCCACTTTGAGAAAGAATTCCAACCTGGTTTGTGACTTGCGGCCAAATTAACAGCGAGACTCCCCTAGGTCTGCAGTCCTGCAGGAGCCTACCCCACACGGCTGGTCGTCTTGTGCTTAGCTCAGTTAGAGAATTTGAGGGAACAGGTTCATTTTCCTACTCAGGGAGCACGGAATCTGCAGGCCCCAGCAAACCTGGACCACGTCCATCATACAATTCCCACCAAAATCAATTACTGGGAAGTTTTAGAGGAAAGTTGGTTCAGAGAAAACCAGAGTAGCACCTGACATCCCCTGCGGAGCAGGATGGGAAGAACTCTCAGTGGTTTATTCCATACCGACGTCTATCATTAAGAAAAGTGTCATTGCGTCATAGTCACTGAATAGCTAGCATGTTAGATAGCCATAGTACAGCTAAGCCAATGGACCGAAGAGGTGCTTTCTACCATCGACGATTTTACACTTTGAAGAATAAAGATGTGACAGATAAGGGCCTTAGTTTCCTCACCTGTAAAGCGAGGGAGTCGGTCTAGGATGACTTCTGAGTTTCCAGTTCTAAATATTGATCCTAGATTCCTTCCTCTCTAGAGTGCCTGTTAGTAATTTATGTCCTACTGTTTAATGGCATATCCAGGGGTTGTGGAAGGTTCTTACCCAGACTATGAACACGTGTACTGAGTAACCTTCATTTAACTTCTGTGTGGACAAGCACCGTCAGGGAGGAGGAGATTAAGAGGGAATCTTAAACTCTCATTCAGGAAGGCTCTCAGGATCCAGGGCTAAAAGGAGCCTTAGAGTTCATCTCACCCAACTCTCATGGTATTCCGGGCTTCTTAAACTTTGATACTCAAGCATTTCTTCATTCCACTCTGGGTTGTGGCCCCATGGGTCTTGACCCACCCTTTAAGAAGTGCTGGCTAGATGAGGAACCCAAGGTCTAGACAGAAAACATAACTCACCCATGGGTGCCAAGTGGAAGAGGCAGAATCGGGAGCCAGGCCCTTTGGCCACAAAGCTGGCTTCAGGTCCATACATGAAGCTTCTTCTTAGACTGTGTCTTCATCATCTGACACATGTCACCAATAGAAGGAGTTTGTCTGGTGTGTATGGGATCATAGAATCATGGGATTTTGGAGCTAGAAGAACCTCGGGGAACAAAGACAGAGAGCTCTGGGCCTGGAGTCAGAAGACCTAGTTTTGAGCGTTGACTCTGCTACATAGAGCTGAATGACTCTTACCGAGTTGCTCTCTGCCCCAGCTGTGGGTGCGAGTCCTTGCTCTCTCCTTTACACTAGTGTGTGACTATGGGAAAGTGAAATGATCTCTCTGGAGTTCAGTTTTCACATACATGAAAATGGGAATAATAATATCTGTACTACCTATCTCATGGGGTCGCTGTAAGGGGAAAGTACACCATAACTCTATAAAGCCACATATTCAATTCAATTCATTTTGACCACCACTTATTTGGCTATCACTATATGTGTCGGGCCTATTGCTAAGAGATGGGGATACAAGAGAGAAAAATCAAACTGTTCCCATCCTTAAGAAACTTATGTCCTACTGTGGAGGAATCACACGTACACGGGTAAGTACATACAGGATAAATACAAGTAATTTTAGATTGGACCAACAGGAGGGGCCCAAGGGAGGTCCAGGACAGATCTCCTGCTGGAGGGGCTACCTACGCTATGCTTTGAAAGTTATGCGTAGTTCATCGATATGTAAGTGGGATGTGTTGTTACACCATCATCTAGTCTTGATAAACGTGGGCCTCAGTTTCTTCATCAAGGCCCCTTCTATCACTAAATACTTTGTCCCTGTGTGCCTCCAAATAATTGTTTTATATTAGATTGCCTTCAAGCCATCAAACAATGTTATTCCATTACACTTTTATCATTACAGGATCTCTGATTTAGAGCAGGAAGGGACCTCAGAGGCTATAGTTTTATAACTTTAGTGGAGGTGAAAGAAAAAGAAGCTTGGGTAACTTTGACCTTTTGCTTGAGAAGAACAAAATCTCATGGTGTGCATGTGTTTGATCTTCCATAGAAATTGTCCGAGCGATGACCCATGTGATAAACCAGGGGATGGCCATGTACTGGGGCACATCAAGGTGGAGTGCTATGGAGATTATGGTAATTTGACTTCTTCTCTGAAAAAGCCATTACAGTTTCTTTTTTTCAAACATCTGTTATCCTATGCAAATCATCTACTGAAATCTGAGTGTGAATTTGGAAATGATTTGTGTCTACTATCTATGTGAGTACCTTCCCAGCATGGGAATTGCCTCTGCCACTGCAGGAAGCTCCATTCCATCTAAGACATAGTAAGTGGATGGGTCCTTGCCTAAAACATACAGAGGTTCAATGACTAGTTCCAGATTAGCCACTAAGTGTCAAAGGGTCTGGGTCTTTATGATACCAAGACTAGTACTCTATCCATTACAATACACTGCCATCAAAATCAAGTTTAAAAGCTGAAAATGACCATATCTCAAGCAGCTAATTCCATCATGATTTAGCATCAGGGAAAGATTCTTTTCTTTTCTTAAAGCTAACTTTATTACAGAGGACATAATATAAAAGGAAGGTCCTAACACAAAGGAAGCCTGTTCCTCAGTCTGTTATGGCTAAATGGTAGTAACAAGAACCATACTCAAAGATCGCTGATCCTTGTTAGCAAAAGGCTAACAGGAATATCACGTTCACAGGCCTTAGGGGTGCGGTGTTATGAGTTTCTCAAAAATAAACATAAATGGTATGAAATAACAACTATGTCACTCAAGAATATGTGATAGCACAGGAAAGAAAAAAAAAATGGTATAGTCACTTCTAGACAGCGAGGTCTTTATTATCCCTGAAAGAAAGAACTGTATCTTACAAGTTTTAGGAAAGTCATAGGTATTGTTTCGCTGGTCTTGAATAAATTAATTTTTAGACTTCAAACTATGACAACCTGTCTAGGCTCTTTGCTCAGTCAAATAGAGAAGATAGACCTAACAATAGACCCACCTTGTTAATGCTATGAAGAATGGGCGTGGCTGTTCTGTTCATATCTGAAAAAAATCCCTGGCCCTAAGTAGAGGATATGCTGTGCTGCTAATGGAGCCTTGCTGCTGCAGCATTTCTGTTTTCAAGGATTTGTTCATCCAGAAGGTCCATCAACCCCTAGCGCTCTCTCTCCCTCCCTCCCTCCCCCTTCTCTCCCAACCCCCTTCTATTTATCTGTCTCTGTGTCTTTCTCTCTGTCTCTGTCTGTCTCTCTCACACACACACACACATACACACATAGACACACATGGACTCACCTACATGTACAATGTGTTTATTCATACATACATACATACACACACACTGTGATTTCCACAGTGTAGGAAACCCCACATGTAGACACTCCCTCCATCAACAATAATCCTTCTCATCTGTAGCTTATAGTCCTAGAGAATTTCCTAGGGGAATTAGAGGCTCAGTGACTTTTCCAGGGTCACACCACACAGATGTGTCAGAGGTAGGGTTAGCACAAGGCTGCTTGACTGCAAGGTAGCCCCTCTATACTTGATACCATTCATATAGGGTTCATAATCAGTGCAAGTCAATGAGCACACTTAACAAGTAGTCTGGCTGTGGTGATCAAAGGAGAAGTTCTGTTGAATGCTTCACAGACTCCATTATAATGTTGGTGGCTTCCTAGAGAGTCTCATTTTCCCGAGTCCTTTTATACAAGACCCCCAAAAGATATGTACAAAGTCTGCTTTCTGAGAGGACCGCCTTGTGTCTCCTTGTCTATGGCCTGGCATGCCTGGCTCAACTAAGATGTGTTTCATAAGTTGGAAAGAAGACTGGAAATACAGTCAAAGGCTCTGGGTTCAGACACTAGTTCTGTGGTTGACAAAGGTCAAGTTTTTCTGCCTCTGTGAGCCCATGTTACTAATCTGTAAAATGAGGAATTTGGACTAGACAGTTTTTAAGGTCCAATGCTGAAACTATGATCCGTTTCCCCTCTGTGTGATGTCTTCTTCTGGCCAGAGGTTTAGCTGTAAAGACTTCTCACCTGGGCAAACGGCCTTGATGGTTTGGGCCAATCATTGGTAATTCTACATTTCCATACAGACTGACAACAAACAAAATCTCACAAATTCTCAGAAATACACACATAGTCTGAAATTAACATCATTAATATAATTGGCTATTTAATCTATTAAAATTTAACAAACAGCACAAAGATATATCTAAATATTTCAACAATGTATTTCAGTAAGAAAATTAATTCACGGCTACAGAGTTAGCTCTAACTATCAGCTGTGACTTCAGGCTGCAGATATGGTCCCACCATTGGGCTCTGTCAGTATGGCAGGCAAAACTCCTCTCAAGCATTCTCTTTACAATGTTTCTTCTCAAGATAAGAGTTAGATTCAGTTACTTCAGAAAGTCTCTTCATTCTCTCTTAAAGATGTCATCTATTGAAGTCTCTCAAAGAAGTTCCCTTTCTTAGTCCTTTGTTCCTGCCTTGAAACAATCTCTTTCAGCTGTGAAAGTAAAATCTCGAGATGAGAGCTAAAATGACTCCTTCCAAAGATTGTATTTCCCTCTCTCTCTTTTTTTTTTTGGCAATTGGGGTTAAGTGACTTGCCCAGGGTCACACAGGTAGTAAGTGTCAAGTGTTTGGTCTGAGGTCAGATTTAAGCTCAGGTCCTCCTGACTTCAGGGCCGGTGCTGTATCCACTTCACCACCTAGCTTCCCCAACATCAATTAATTTTTTAAAAATTTTATTGGACTTCCATTTTATTCTGGATTATGAGAACCCCCCTTGACTCTCTTCACCCACACACTGCTACATTTGTCAAGGAGAACCCTTCTTTGGATTTTCCTAAGCTGAACTTTAGACTTTCAAATGTGTGGTACAGTGAGCATAGGACTGGCTCTGAGGCAAAGGACTTGGTTTCAAATCCTGCCTCTGATTCTTGTTCCCTGTGTGAAATGTCTTTCCCTCCCCTATCCCAGACCTCAGTTCGTTAAAACATGAAATGAGATAGTCAGACAAGGTGACTGCTGATGTCCCTTCCAGTTCTAGGTGAATAATCCTATGACCCTCGGACTCTTAGAAATTTATATTTGAAAAACTCCCATCAGAAAATACTTTGATGGAGAATTACAGTTTACTTAAGGAGTTTTCATATATGAGGGTCACATTGGTTGGCAAAAGCTTCACTGCAATGGCTGCAAGCAAATAGCCTGAGACAAATCAGCTTATGTGAAGGATGTGCTTCCATCTAAATTCACATGTGGGAATCACTAGCAATGAGGCACCATTTTCCATTTTTCATTACTGAGAAAGCAAAGGAATCATTGGGAATTGGACTTTCCATTGTGAAGTTGGGGGAGGGGGTTCCTGACACACAGGATGTTGCAAAGTTTGTCCAGTTTATAAGAATTTTGTGTAATAAAAACCTTGGAAGGAACCTCAGAGATTGTCCACTTCCTGCCCTTGTTTAGAGATAAGTAATAAAGTGAGTATCAAAGAAGTGGATTTAATTGGTCAGGTTCACATCCACCAGGGGATTAGAACTCATTCAGACTTAACCCATTAGAAATTAGAACTGAATCTCGACTATGGGGATTCTTTAGGTAAGTCTCATAGAGAGACAACTTCATGAAGTAAATAATAATTTCATGGAAAACTAATATTATTTGCTATATGAGAGGACAAAAGGAATAGTCTCAAAGAAACCTGGGAAGATTTACTTGAACTGATGAAGAGTGAACTGATCAGAACCAAGAGAACAATAAATAATGTAAAGAAAAAAGCAAAACTTTGAAAGATTTAAGAACACTGACCAAAGTAACTACCAACCATGATCCCAGAGGACTGATGAGGAAGAATGCTCTCCACCTAAGGACAGAGTGTTAATGGGCTCAGGTTACAAAATAAGGTATAGATTTTTTGTATATGACCAAAGTGCAAATGTGTTTTGCTTTGCTATACATGTTTGTTACAATGGTTTTGTTTTTCTTTCTTTCTTTTTTCCAGTTTTGGGGGGGAGGAGGGTGGGTAGAAAAGAAGATAAGAGAGAAGGAAGACACCCTGCCCCTCACACCAAAAAAAAAACAGAAGGAAGCCCAGAATCACAGATAAGCAGGATAACTTAGAAAGTTAGAAATTGAATTTATTATATATTTTAAAAGATAAGCAAGCTGTGCAATGTAAATGAAATTGATCATTTTATTTAATGTTTTGTTTGATGTCAAGGAAATTCAGAATAAAAAAGGGAAAACCAATAATAAACAATGCTGGTTATAATTTCCTTTACTAATTTCTTGTCAAGTGGTTGTTTGAGACTTTTTATCCTGCTTTAAGAAACATGACTTCTTGAAATTGTGTGCAGATCAAAACATCATAAGGACATTTGGAAAAGATTTCACATAAAACCTCATTAAGTCAGCCTGCATTAATTTAGGATTTCAGGGACTTTGAACAGGAGTTAGGCAGTTTTGAACTAAGTATGGAAAAGGATTTGCTGAGAAAATCAATAGTATAGAGGATTTCTGAAAGACAGTGTGGCATAATGGGTAGACAGCTGGCTAGGGAGTCCAGTCCAGCTTCTGATTCTCAGTGGCTGTGTGATTCTGGGGAACGCACTGAACCTCTCTGTGCCCCAGGCTGTTCTATAAGACTGGAAGCTTACAGAAGGTGGTTGCTGCAGGATTAAAGGAAGCACCTTATTTGACCAATGAAATCACAGGCCTGATGAAAGCCAACAAAACCAAGCAGGTTTTCCAGCAATAGGCTTGAAGTTAAGAGAATCAGGTGTTTGCAAATATTGGAAAAAACACCCTTGATGATCAATGGTTAATCCTACTTATGTACCATGATTGTCTATTCATTAATTCCTTACCTAAAGACCTTTATTAGTCAACATTTAGATACCCCAGTTCCAGTTTCTATAATGAAACTTGATTTTCTCTAAAAATTCTATTTTCTCATTCTATATTCCGTAATTTTATTTCATTATTTCTATTTTCCCGGAATGTAAATTAATAAGGTTTTTAACTGTTTGTTTATCTCCAGTGGTTGACAAGGAGACAGGAGACCATGCATTTTCCCACCGTTTGGTAGTGTGGAATTTGTCATAGGATTATTGATTTAAATGGGGAAGGGACCTTAAAAATCATCTAATCCAAGGATTCCTAACCTTTTTGTGTACCATTGACCCCACTGGCAACCTAGTGAAGCCAACAGATCCCCTCCTCAGGCTAATGTTTTTAAATGCATAAAATAAAATACTTAGGATTACAAAGAAAACCAATTCTACTAGATACAAGCATCAATATATTTTAAAAACAAGTTCAAAGACCTGAGGTTAAAAACCCCTGAATTAATTCAATCTCTTCATTTCACAAGTGAAGAAAGTGAGTTCCAAAGGGGTCAAATGACTTGTCCATAATTGTGTAGTCTATCCTGCTTATGTATTATATATATTATAAGGGTTCCATCAGAACTGGCTTCTTCTTCTTCTTCTTCTTCTTCTTTTGTAGGAAGCCTATTCTGTAGCAAGACAGTTCAACATGATTCCACCGGTATGTGAACAAGCCGAGTACCATCTTTTCCAAAGAGAGAAGGTGGAGGTACAATTGCCGGAACTATATCACAAGATAGGTAACGTATAGAATGGAAATCATTCATTCTCTCCCAGCCAAGAGGAAGCCAATGCTGTGGAAGACACATACTCTCTGTACATAAAAAGTATTACCAAGATGCTTTCATAATTATTTTTCATCAAGAATACAGGTCACAAAATCCACCTGGGCCAAAGAGTTTCACAGAGATAAAATAAGGCAACATCTTGTCTATGAAGTGTATATGTTGGAAGCAAATCACCCTGTTAGCAACACTGAACACAATTCCTTCCATGCAGTAGACACTTCAGAGAGATTTGCTGAATGAGTGAACTCATTCTAAGAGTTATCAGATACAGGCTAAAGTTTGTGCTTATTATAGGTTAGAGCATGATTGGACCCAATATGTCGGCTGCAAGCTTTTACATGATTTGAAGCTTTTTTCACAGGGCAAAACACACATGGATTTCTTTATTTTTGTATCTGAAAAACAAAAAGAAGCCATATTCATAGACTTGATCATCAAGAAAAATGGTACCTTGCTATTTTGCCCTTAATAATCTCTAGATTTCTTTCAAATCCCTCAGTTCCTTCAAAACTTAGGTTAAAGACCACCACCTACATGGGCACTTGTGTGATCCCTCCAGCTTCTAGGAATTCCTTGCACAATTAGCATGGATTTTTTTTGTGTTTACTTAAACATGTAGTTGATGTCTCCCTCAGTAGAATGTAAGCTTCTTAAGAAGAGGGATATTTATTTTTGTCCTTGTCTCGTCACTATACAGCAAAGTGTCTGGCACATCAGTTACTCAGTACGTGCTTGACTGATTGAGAGAGAGCTTCATGAATGATCAACTGATTAGAAAATAGAAGTTTTCCTAAGCATGAAATCTCCCACAAAACAATATGAGCTCCTCCAATAGAATATAAACTTAACTGTTTTTTTTATTTGATTTCCCCAGTCCCTAAGACAGTACCTGATACATAGTAGGACTTACTAAATGCTTGTTAATTGATTGAGTGCAAGCAATAAAATTTTTAAAATATGACTCTTTATGCATGTGAGAATCATACAGGATTCAAAGAGCTAACAGATTTCAATTGAACAAATTTCAGGCATTTCATAAACAGTGTAGAAAATCTCTGTAAAGACATCTTGAAGGAGACATCAGGAACATGATGAAATCCATGATAATTGTGGGAGGAAGTACTAGAAGCTGGAGGGATTATCAAAGTGTTCATGTAGGAGGTGGTCTTTGACACAAGTGTGACCATTTTAACGAAAGATATTTGCTCAAGTTAAAGAGATTTGCCATAATTAAAATTAAATAACATGTTGAGTTCTTGTTTTTAAAAAAAGGTTCCATTTAAAAGCCCACACTGGTTATTTACATAAGCTCCATTTGCATTTATTTTTCCTTTAGGGGTTGGAGCAATGACCTGGTCCCCCCTCGCCTGTGGGATCATCTCAGGGAAATATGGTAACGGTGTGCCTGAAAGCTCCAGAGCATCACTCAAGGTATTTCCTATGATTTCTATGGAGGAAATTTCTCTTACAATGGCCTGAGGGCAGGAAGAGTCAAATGGTAGATGACAATGGCTTTGCAGGTAGACATTGACATGCAAGCTTCTGAATCTGCTGGGCATTTTCATCATAGGTCCTTTGGAGGCATGGTTAGCTACTCCTTTGAGATCAGAGTTCTTAACATCTTTCAAAACTGTTGTCCTTACAGTGTTGTTATTATATACGTTGTTTTCATGGTTCTGCTCATTTCACGTTGTATCAGTGCATATACCCAAGATTCTCTGAAATCTTTTTTTTTGTCATTTCTTACCCATTATATTTATTTACCACCATTTGTTCAGTCATTCCTCAATTGATGGGCATTCCCATTTAGGTTCTACTTCTTTGCTTTGTTTTGTTTTGTTTTGTTTTCCTTTTCATCTCTTTTTCATGATCAGGAAGTTTATTTTGTTTTCAACTATTCTCTCCCTAATATTAGTCTGCCTTTAAGCCCTACCCCCAATCCCACTTGTTTCTCTGTTAAGTCTCATGTATTTCTACCTTTGGGAACCACATACTTGTAGTATGAAAAGTATACAAGTTTTTGTTTGATCTCTGACCCCATTTGGGGTTTTCTTGGCAAAGATACTGGAGTGGTTTGCCATTTCCTTCCCCAGCAATTTTCCACTTGACAAAACATTTGTGGCAAAATTATAGAATACCCTATGGTTAGTGAACATCCAGCAAAGAAAGCTGAGGCCTCAAAGAGTCAGTATAAGGACCAAGTCAGCCTAGATTAACATGACTTCTTTTTTCAAGAGGGTTACTCAACTGGTACATCCAAAGAATGCTTTAGATAAGGGTTCTTCATTTGGAGACTCTGAACTCAGTTACAAACAGTCTGATAACATTTGATAGAATTGATTTCATTTGTAGTCCTATGTATTTCATTTCATGCACTTAAAAAGATTATTCTCTGAGAAGTGGTCCTCAGGCTTCACCAGACTGCAGAAGAGGTCACCGTTAAGAACCACTGTTTTACAGTGGTTTATCTAGACTTGTAGCAAATCATTTGAGCAAATCTTTTAGGCTATTTTTGTGGAAATTATTGAGACACGTTTCTAAAGCTGGCCTACTGATGGTTCCAAGATGCTGGATTTTTTCTGTTTTGGTATTCTCATGAAAATTATCCCAAATCTAGAAAGCAAATATCTGCTTCTAAAAAGTCTTTTAGATTGTTCTAAGCAAAGTAGCAAGGTAGTCTGGCATAGTGAATAGAGTAACAGCCTCAAAGCTAGGAAGTCACAGGTTCAAATCTCCCTTCTGACATAGACTTAGTAACCCTGGGCAAACAACTTAACCTCTCAGTGATCTGAGCAACTCTAAGATGCACATGCATCAGTAGAGTTACCTCGCTTGCAAATTCCCAGTGACATCATAGGTCCAGTCCTGTTCCCTATCCCAGAATAAACTAAGAAAAAGTTAGGAAATTCAAACTTAAAACATCTTTAATGAAGAAGAGGTCCAGTGCTCAAGAATCATGCCCTTAGGAACTCCAAGACACCATAGTACCTTCAAATCTCTCTATCGTCAGAACATCATTGGGAGATAAGGAGGGGCAAAGGTTATTGGACATGGAGAAGCTGAGGCACAGAGGTATTAAGCAACAGAAAAGACAAAGATACTCAGGAATAAGTGTGAGATGAGAGCTTTGGTCTTCTAGTTCCCAGTTTACTTATCTACCCATGACACTAGTCCACATTTGCTCAGAAAACAACAATAACAACAACAAGAACAACAAAAACGATAGCTACTGTTTGGGATGATTTATGGACCTCAACTGTGACAGAAATAAGCCACTCAGCAGCTGGAAAGGTGCTGGCCACTGCTACCACAAAATAAAAGTCACACACACACAAAATTCTTAGCTTAGCTGAGTCCAAATGCAACTTGAGAGTTATTTTCTGTTGTTACTTTTATAAAGCAGACTTAATGACCACGGAAGCTTCCTTGGCAATAAATAGAAGGGAAGCTTCTGAGCTGAAAAAGCAGATGATCAGAAAACAAGTTTGTTGAGAGCTCTTCAGTGGTGTCAGTGGAATTCCAAGGCTTCATAAATGACCGACTCAAGTGTCCTCTGAAACAGCACACAAGCACAGCTCATGACCAATAACTCAATGAGGAGCATGAGACAAGAAGTAAAAGATGTAGCCGCTCTGAGAGGGAATGGGAAGATGAGGAGTGATAAAAAGAAGATGGCAGTCACTCAAGAAATGGAACTGGAGGTCAGCCAACAATAGTTATGGCAAATGCTACCAACAGGCATCTTGAGGCGGTTCAGATGATCCACACAGAGGAAACCCTGAACTATATGCTGATAAATTGATTAACCTTGTACTGTACATATGCACCTAAGGCTATTTTAGTGTGAACCAGATGTCCTAGAACCATAAAGTCAGGGCTAAAGCACTCAGGACCAAACAAAGCAGTCAGACTGCTATAAAAGTAGTAGTGGAATTTATTGAATGAGTCAACCCCTACTGGGTAGAAACATTGCCAAAATGACAATGGTCATAGAAGCAACAGCTATGCAGAATAATATGCAGAAGGGACTCAAGTGTGGAAACTGAGTCACAGCAAAATAATGTCCATTGTCCAAGCAGTGGGGGAGGTTCAAGCATACTAGATGGACTTTTTAAGCAACCTAGAATCTTTCTGGATGTCAAGTTAAATGATAGTATTTCTAGAAGCCATATTCACCAAGAGATTTCTCTCTCTACAGTAAGCAGAATAGCAGAGTGGATATCAGGAAGCGTAGGTTTCAATCTCACCTCTGATCCATACCAGTTTTAATCACAGGCAAGTTACTTAACTTCTCAGAGTTTCTCATTTCAAAGGTCAGGATAATACCCATAGAATCTCTTTTAATGTGATTCCCTCAAAGCTACCAATTATCACTTAATTGTCAAAATGAATGCACATCTCTCAATCTGGATGCTTCTTTGTCCTGTCTGCAACATCAGACACTCTTGATGACCCTTTTCTCCTGGATTCTCTCTCCCCTCTAGGTTTTCCTGACACTGCTCTGGTTCTTCTATGTGTCTCTGAGCACACTTTCTTTGTTTCCTTTGTTAGCGCTCCATCTATTTCATTCCTTTATACTCTCCCACTCTTCAGATCCCATGGGTTCAATTATCATCTCTAGGTGAATGATTCCCAGATCCACATATCTGATCCTAACCTCTCTCCTGAGCTACAGTCATGTATCACAACTGCCTTTTGGACACCTCAAACTCAATGTCCTGTGGTTATCTCAATCTCAATGTGTCTAAAACATAGCTCATATTTCCCCTATACCTTTTCATTATTATGGGTCACATATCAAACATTTCAATGTGGCAAATAAAGTTTTAGTAAAGCACATTATCAGTTTCCTCTTAGACATAAAACTAGGAGGTGTCTAAACAGAAGGTATTGGTTATTCAAAGATCATAATATCAGTGACTCTTCAAAATATAGGCCAATTACACTTAAGTTATGTGAAGCATTTGTGATTTTATCACTAAAATCCTCTATAAGCAATTGTAAGAAAACAGTATGTTGGCTAAGGAACAAAAAGCGTTGTACTGAAAAGTTCTGATTCGGGTCAGGCTGTCTCTAATCCCTGAGCCAAGCTACCGCTGAGTCATTTCTGATTTTGGAATTGCAGTAGTTAAAATTATAAGAAGTGGGGGTAAGGTTTGCGCTGGAGGGAAGTGTTTCTGAGAACAGTGTGTCTTTCAAGCCTGAAGACAGCTGCTGCTGACAGGCTCTCCACAAGGCTCCCTCTGCCAGACCTATTTCTCAGGCTTCACTCTGTGATTCTCGGAGCAACAATACCTCCAGGCGGCAAGGTGAGCCCTTCAGAATCCCAACTCTGCCCCTGCCAGACCGTCCTTTAGAGGAGTACTTACTTGACAAATATTCACTTAAAACTGGAAATAAGTCCTCTAACCTTCCTGCTCTGGCCCTTTCCCATCTGTATAAACAGATATTGCTACTGATTTTCAAAGTATTTTCATCTCCTTAAATACAAGCAAGGAATTATCACTATCACCCAATTTTTCATTTTTGGTCTCTACCTGCTGATGCTCTTTATTTCATAAACATTAAGGAGGTTTCCAGTGATGCCACAGATGCACTTCCTTAAACACTCCACAACATACCCACACCCATTTGCCTTTTAAAAAACTATTCAAGTTCTATCTGAAGTAGAGAAATATCTTGTAAAAATCTTCTTCAACCCCAAGAAAAACACCAAGACACAATCACAGCAGAGCCTCAGATGGGAATAACAAATTGTGTGTGAGAGAGACAGACAGAGACAGAGAGACAGAGAAAGAAAGAGAGACAGAGAGAGAGGTGGGGGAGAGAAGGGAGAGAAAAAAAAGTACTTGGCTACCCTTTATTTGAAGAAGAAGCTTGGGGTCATAGAAAGGATTGTGTAATTAACTCAGAGCCTGGTTCATTATTGATCTCACTCTCTGTCAAAAATACATGGACTGAATGAGCTCTGTGGGTTAGCCACCCAACTGTCCATATGATAGGCTAGGCAATAATCACTCTTCATTCATTTTATGTTCCTGTAGGTAGGTGGAACTATTTAGAGTGATCATGTCTGTAGTTTAGGAAGCTCTCCTTTGGTTGGGGGCTTGACACAATCAGCACAATGTCATGCATAAATAGGGGCACCCGAAAGACTTCACCATCAGTCATTCATTAATCCCCTATTGCACTGTGCTAGTCTATAGGTTCTTCCCTTTCCATTTGGGCTCTAAACTGGACATTCTCCTTTAATTAATGCACTGCTCCCCATTTTGTGCCTCTCTTAATATTAATCATCAGAGGGTAACTGGACAAAGTTGTCATTGATGTTAAACTTTCAAGGAATCTTAACATACACGTGGAAGTCAAGTTAAATCAACAAGCATTTATTGAGAGCCTACTATGTGCTAGGCAACGTGCTAAGCCCTGGGGATACAAAGAAAGGTTAAAAAAAAGTCCCTGCCCTCAGGGAGTTCCCAGTCTAACAGGAAAGCAAAGAGCTCTGTACAAACAAGCCCAGACAGGACAGACTGGAGATGGTCCCAGAAGGAAGGCAGTAGCATGAAGAGGGATTGGGAAAGACTTCCTGCAAAAGGTAGAATTTTAGCCCGGACTTGATGGAAACTAGAGAGGCCAAGTGGTGGAGCTGAGGAAGGGGAGCATTTCAGGCCCCGGGAACAGCCAGCAGGAAGGCAAGTGAAAAGGAGATGGACTGCCATGGCTGAGGAACTGCAAGGAATCGAGGGTTAGCAGATCACAGAGTACGTGGAGAGCAGAAGGGTGAAGAAGACAGGAAAGGTAGGCTCCAGGTGGTGAGGCACTTTAGAAGCCAAACAGAGGATTGTATATTTGATCCTGGAGGTAATAGAAAGCTCCTGAAGTTATTGAATAGGGGAGTGACATGCTCAGACCTGACATTAGGAAGACCACTGACAGCTGAGTGCAGAATGACCTGGAGAAGGGAGAGCTTGAGGCCAGCAGACCAACCGGAAGCTATCACAACAGTCCAGGCTTGAGGGGACCAGGGGCATCCTGCAGCAGGGTGATGGCCACATCAGAGAAGAGAAGGGAGTATATGGGAAAGCTGCTTCGAAGGTAGAATGGACAGCACTTGGCAACTGGCTGGATGTGCAGAGTGAAGAAATGAGTCAAGGACGACCTAGGTTGTGAGCCTGGCTAGCTGGGAGGATGGTGGTATTCTTTTAGGGGATAGGGGATAGTTTTTTTCGGGAAAGATAATGAGTTCAGTTTTGGACATGTCGCATTTAAGGCCTCTATAGGACAAGAGCTTAAGAGGTCTGGAGGGGGACAGCTAGGTGGTACAGTGGATAGAGCACCAGCCCTGGAGTCAGGAGGACCTGAGTTCAAATCCAGCATCAGACACTTGACGCTTACTAACTGTGTGACCCTGGGCAAGTCACTTAACCCCATTGCCTAGCAAAAATAAAACAAACAAACAAGCGAAAAAAGAGGTCTAGAGGATCCTGGAGGCTAGGCAAGGGGTTAGGACTGGAAAAGTATATTTCAGAATCATCTGCACAAAGATGCTAAGTAAATCATAAAAGGCACTACGCTGGAAAGGAGCCGTTAAGGAAGCACTTGGCTCTGCCAATCAAGTGCATTCTCTACACCGGTGAGCCAATGGTGTGACCTCCCAGAGAATAACCCACAGAGAAGTCTTCTGTTCCCCTCTCAAGCCTTTGAGGATGTCTTCCATGGGCGTGTACGTTAGTCTCAGAAATGTCATCCACGTGTGCCAGTGGGCATGTGACTCTGTAGTTATGGCAACTCACACAGCCCTTCATGACCTTAAATATTTCTCTGAAACAAAGGCTTCTATTTTTGGTTAACAACATTCTTCAGAGGATGTTGTGCGTGAGTCATGGCATAGCACTGAAGAATTCAAGTCGCGGGTCACCTAGCGGGCAACGAAGAGGCATGAGCATGCTGCGAAGCAATGCCCATGAAGAATGGCACCAAAGAAGGGGGAGTTGTAGGACCAGAGAACACGTAGGGGACCCTGGCATTCGATCAGTGAAGGCCCACCTCATCCCGTGTGGATGCTTCGTGGCCATGTCTATGCTTTGCCTAGTACGTGTCCTCCTCTCCTCAGCTTTCCAATTCTAGCTCTAAAATCCGTTATCTAATCTATTCCACGATTCCTGAAAAAGAGATGTCAATCAATCACAAGAGAACACCCATCACCATTCCCTCTGCCTTCCCTGGACACATTCCCCTGTATATGCTGTCTTCCCCAAGGGCAAGAATTGTCTCATTTGTTTACAATTGAGTCTCTAGCACTTATTATAGCGTCTCGTTCACGGGGAAACAATAAATATTTTTCATTCATTATGGGCCAGTTAATTAGTGAGCGTAAGGGGTATCCCATGTGCACCAATGGTGTCCACATAATTTTCAGAGAACTAAAAGAGAACACACATAGACAGACTGATGTGTGTCATCAAGGGAAGAATCATATCAATGAACTCCCGGATCTCTGGATGTAGCCACGTACACCCCGCAACGACAAATTCAGATCCCTTATTCTAACATTTCCTGGGCTTCTGCCACTGATGGTTTGCCTTTATGTCACATTTGGAGATCTGGGTCTCTGGAAAATGTCAGCAAGAAGTTTCCACCAAGTTTGGATCAATACTGGTTTTCCCATTAAGAACAAAAATGAGCTGTGGGGGGACACATTCCAGCAGCCAGTAGCATTTCTGGGAATGCTGCCTGGGAAGGCTGGAGTGCCAATCTTCACCACTGATGGCTGCACACCCTGAAATCATTGGCACCAAATGTAACCCCTGAAGAACTTCAGGGCTTGGACTGGCAACTGCCTTGTCCTGGGAGGAGGGGGAGCCAGGTCTCCCTGCAAGCTCTGCTGAAAGCACTGTTGACTGTCTCAGACAAGAGACTGACCACAAGCCTTTGAGATTGGAGAAGGTGAATAAAACTGCTATACCTCATCCTTTGTTTCTCTTCTGAAAATATTTACTGTTCGCAAAATTTACACACGAGCACACACACACACACACACACACACATACACACATACACACACATGTGCACACACATAAACAAAACCACAATATAGTTATGGTGTTCATTTGCAAATATCCCTGGGGAAGCTTCATTTGACTACGAAAAACATTTTGTGAAAAGATGTAATCCATTAAAATTGTGTGGGTGGAGTGCCCGGGATCTGGCCACAGCTGAATATTGTGCTGTTTATTTCCTTGGGGACACTAAAGGTCAGTGGTATCTCTATAACTTGACAAATGCTTTCTCCAAAGAAATTCAGAGCCTAGAGTCACTGGGGGCTTGTACAAAAACGCGGCTTTTAATAGTTTCAAAAAGAAAGAAAGAAAGAAAGAAAAAAAAGAGTTACATGTGCTAAAATCTCCTTCTAGCTGAGCTGTTCTTACCTTGGGTGAAAGACTCCATTGTTACCTATGTTATTATGGTCAAAGAGAAGCCCTGGAAAAGTAAGAAAACAGAAAAAGCCTACATGAAAAGGCCTGCAGATTTGGAACTGGAAGGACCCTTAGAGATCATCTGATCCCTCCTCCTCATTCAGCAGATGAGGACCCTAAAGGCCAAAGAAGTGGCTATCCCAGATCACGCAGGGCCTCAAGCTCCAGGAAGCGCCAGGCCTCAAGTCTTGGTTCTCTGATGTCCAAGCTGGCAGCTCCCTGGGCTGCCTCTCAAAGGAACCCTGCCTTGGTGAGGGAGAGTAGAGTCCGTATGCCACACAGTGGTGCCACCCGGCCCCTTCGTGTGCCTTAATGAGCATTTTCTCATCCTGACATCTTTGGCTAGGGTAGAATAATTCTACAATCGTTTTTACAAGTTTAGGGAGAAAAGATTATATACATTTTTACTACATCTTAAAATTAGATTTTGTTCATATATAAGTATTCATTCTTCTACTCTACAGAACTGAGCGTGCCAAAATTTTCAAACCAATCTGGCTTGTGCTTTAAGATAATGAAAAACCTTTAAAATTAGAAGTTTTGAAACTTTAAAAAAAACGGTCATTTTGAGATTTTAGGGATCACAGTCATTCAGGAGACAGGCCTTCCTCCTTATTACAGACCACAGGACAACCGCAGGACTTAGTCCAGTCTCAGGTGTAAGAGTCAAGGCAATCCCTTCCATCAGATTGTAAACTCTGTCAAGCGTGGCTTTGTGGTCACATGTTGTACAGCCTCTTAGCACCCTCTGCCTCCTTTTCTACCAGTCTGCCATCACTGTAGAAGTAGAAGGGGGTGCACAGGATTAGGGGTCATTTTAAGAATCTTCCCTTCGTTTTACTGGACGTGATGGCTAAAGAATTCATCATCTAGTGGCCAGCTGACGATGAGCCTCTCTGTATTTAACTAGAGCACCTTGGGACAGTAGGCTCAGTCTGCTGCTTCAATGACACTCAAAGCCTTTCTAGTCTGGTTGAAACTGCTACAGCTTCCAGGGGTAGGGAACCTGCAGCCTTGAGGTCACATGTGGCCCTCTAGGTCCTCTAGTGCGGCCCTTTGACTGACTCCAAACTTCACAGAACAAATCCCCTTCATAAAAGGATTGTTCTGTAAAACCTGGACTCAGTCAAAAGGCCACCCCCAAGGACCTAGAATGCCACATGTAGCCTTGAGGCTGCAAGTTCTCCACCCCTGTTACACTATCCACTAGAGTGGTTATGAAGGACCCAGGGTCACCCCCACGAGCCAATGAGGCATGGGTGCTGGACTTGGTGAGGCCTTCCTATTTGGGGCACCAACATCTGTGACTTGCGCTGATTCTGGGAGAGATCAAGAGACATCATCTGGGACCTAATCTGACCAATCAATAATTCACACCAAATATTTGGGTAGTGTTAACTTTTGCTCACTTTTGTCCCCAGTGCTACCAGTGGCTGAAGGAAAAAATCATAAGTGAAGAAGGAAGAAAGCAGCAAACCAAGCTGAAGGACCTTTCTCCAATTGCGGAACGCCTGGGCTGCACCCTGCCTCAGCTAGCAGTGGGTAAGAGCCAGTGGTCTGGGAGAAGCCATGCTCTTCCTGGCCTCACAGACTGCGTCTTTTTCAATCCCTCACTTGTGCTGTTTGTCATGAGACTAATTGCAGTCATCCATTAATATTCTCTCAAGCAAATTTTCCAGAAATTCAAAGTATTTTCTCCATTCCCCGATGTGTCCTTCCTCATTCCTTATTTATTCATTCAACAAGGTCTCATTAAGTACCTACTATGGGGCCTAGGCCCTGGGGATAGAAAAACCAAAAAATGAAATTATTTCTGATCTCAAGGAGCTTACATTAAATAATGACACGCATGTTCAGGTATACACACACACACACACCACACACACACACACACATTTAGAAAGAAGTGGCAAAAACCTGGGTGACAACCGGCCTTTCTGGTCCCATCCATTTCCTCTCATGTATTTTCACCCTTGTTTAAACAGTATTCAGGAGAAGGCCCAGTTCAATACTGATAAAGAAGCAGAGGGAAGTTCAATTCAATTCAACAAACATTTATTTAGGGCCTCCCATATTCCAGTTACTGTGCTGGGTGCTAGAAATACAAAGACAAAGATGAATTGGTCCTTGTCCACAAGGAACATTTATTCTCCTGGGGGATTCATAAGCACAGACAAGAAGCCACACAAAGGAGAGCCCTAAGAGCTGAGGGGCTGGGGTGTTGGCCAGGAAATGCTGCCTGCAGAATTTCACAGTTGACCTCTATTTCAAAGGAAGCTGGGATTCTGGGAGGGGACGGTGAATTCCAAACAAGAGAGAGAGTCTATGCAAAATCATTGAGGTGGGGAATCAAACATAGCGCATAAGAAACAGCCAATATGCCTGTCTGCCTTCAATGGAGAATACATGAAAGGGAAGTCAAAGGAAAGAAGATGAGAAAAAGTAGGTGGGAGTCAGATTACCGTAGGCTTCAAATACCAAGCTGCGCATGATGTTACCATTTATCTTAAGGATAAGAGGGAACCAATGAAGATTTTTAAGTAGAAGAGGAACACAGTCGGATTTGCATTTTAGAAATGCCATTTTGTCAGAATGCATCAACACGCCAAAGCTGTTCTAAGTGGAGAATATCCCCTTAGATTTCGTAAGGTATAATTAGAGAAGTTCAGCTGATTTGTCAGCAATAAGCAAAAAGGGAGAGGAAGAAAATGGAAAACCAGTCTCCATCTGGAGGGCTCTAAAGTGACCATACCAAAAGACAGGACGGCCAGGATTTAGGAACAAAGCTGCGCCTACCGCCCCCTCCTGCCATTGTCAAGCCTTCCGCACGCTCTCCAGTCACCTGGCCAACACTGTCATTTACTCAGAACACTAGAAATTTCTCTAAACCTCCCCAACATGAGTACCCCACTGGAAGCCATTCTAGTGCAAGAAACACATAGAATTAACTACAGAGATGCCACATAGAATAAGTAAAACCAGAGGGATGGTCAGAGAAGGTTCCTAGAATAAAGGATTTCTTTTCATTGAGTTTTGAAGTAAGTAATGGGACCTAGACAGGCAGATGGGGAAATTGGGGTGGGGGGAGAGATAAGATCAAGAAAAAATGGCTGACGTTTCAAGACATTTTAAGCAAAGCTTTCCACACATTATCTCCTCTGAACCTCGCCACAACCCCATGAATCATTTTACAGATGAGTATACTGAGGCTGAGAAAGCCTAAATGAGGGTTGCTGATAATCCAGTTAAAAAACAGCAACCATTTAGAGCACCTCTTTCTATAGTGGCCAAGAACTGGAATGAGGAGGAAATGGCTGAAGAAGTTATGGTATATGAATGTAAAGGAAATTTATCGTGCCATAAAAAAATGGTGAAAGAGATGATTTCTAAGAAACCAAGGAAGACTTGCATGAACTGATACAGAGTTAAGTGAGCAGAACCAGGAGAGTACTTTACATAATAACAATATTTCAAAGCCAAAAAAAAGCTTTAAAATACGTAAGATCTCTGATCAAAACAATGACAAACCATGATTCCAAAGGAGCGATGATGATCTATGTGATTCACCTCCTGACAAAGTGGAGAATGAGACATGTTTTCGGGCACTGACAGTGTGAGAATTTGTTTTGCTTGACTATGTTTATTTGTTATAAAGGTTTTGTTTTTATTTTTTCTTTTAAATTGGGGGTACATGGGAGACAGAGAAAATAAATGCTTGTTAATTAGAAAAATAATATTAAAAAATAAACCTGAACATCATATTATCTACAGTGCTTGCAGAGTAGGTAGAAATGGCACTAAAAAGAGAAGAAAAAAAAGGAAAAAACCAGCCAACTGTATGAAGTATAAATAAAGGAGAGAAATCTGCGCCACAGGTGATACAATTGTGGGACATCCATGGACTACTATTTAAGTTATCTGGATATGAAGATACCAGAAGCATGAAAAAAAATCCTTAGTAATATCCGCTGAAAGTGACCAAGATAAAACACTAAGTACTGACCTATATGCCTACCCTCTCATCTGAACATAATCTTATGAGAGTCATCAATACATGAATAAAGGGCATCCTCAATGCCCTCTATAAGCAAGGAACGAGTCATATTCAACAATGGACCACGTCTTTATCATCTAACTAAAGGATGTAGAGACCCTTGTAGCTTGTAGGTCCCATTGTACTGATCGTTGATTACTAAAACAAAACATTTTATGAGGCAGAACAAAGCACTACCCTAAAGGCCTTTTTACAGCAAGATATTTCCCGCCTACACATCAAGATCATTCAGGATTCCTTATAATAACAGAAACAACCCTGTTCAGTGATCCCCAGCTAATAAACAGAAGGTGAGGCATAAAACATGGAGATGTATGCTAGCAGAAGTATTCACCACCAGGATGGAGAAACACAGAGTCTAGGTTGAGAAGGGATTTCCAGTGGATGATGAGAGCCTCCCTGATGCTCTTGTTTTTACAAGACATTGTGCTGATTGCATCAAGCCCTAAGATGTTGCAGAGTCTCCTGGAAGAGATCTGGACCAGATCAAAAGAGTTTGGTCCTATCCATCTACAAAAGAAAAACCAAGTGGATGAAAAATGTCAGTTGCACAGACTTCAGTATGCCTTTGGGCAGATACCCTATAAATCTTGTGCAACTACATGTATATATGGAACAGAAAATACAAGTAGACAACACGAAAATGAAGACCCAACTCTTCAATGTGAAGACTTTACTAGAGTTGATACATGGCAGTGATACCTGAAGAACTAGATGAGTATCAGACAGAGAGCAATGGAAAAGTGAATGGTTGGTGTGAGCAGACTTCACCATATCACTGATGAGGAACTCTGAAGAAGAAGAGGTGTGAAGGTCATCATCAAAGAATTTTACGATGGGAAGAAAAGATAGCTTGGTCACTTGGCAAAAACCAAGGATGGCAGCCAGAGTACTTAGCAGAGCACTTTTGTGATGTGAGGAGAAACGAGAAGGTGCCTAGCATGTTGGGTGGACTCTCCTATAGCAAACTTATGGGAGAATTTAGTCAAGGGTCCTGGAGGCTGGGCAAGTACATGTAATTCATACTCCATACCCCTGAATCAGTGAGATCATAGATCTATTTGAGTAATGTTTGGAGACAGAGAAAAGGGAGTCTCAGTTTCCCCATCTACAAAATCAGAAGGCTAGTTTATGCCTAAGTTGTCTCCCAGTTTCAACATTTTACATTCTATGGTATGTTGTTGTTGTTGTTGTGAACTTAACAATAAACATGCCGGCATACAAAAAACAAGAAGTTTGTATAAGAAATTGTGAACTTGTTACCTACAGGTTCTTTTTACTTGTAGAAAGGAGCTAGAAACTATACCTGAGCCTGTCTTCTCCTTGGCTCTGGAATGGCATCGCCATAGTGTGTGCCTTTAGAGGCTCTTTAGCACAGCCAAGAAGGGAGCTGAGGTTCAGGAGAAAGAAGCTGAGGGGGGATTTTCCTAACATCTCTCTAGACAGCTGACTGATCTCCCCATCGGTGTTTGGAGAATCTAGTGGTCCTTATTAATACCGAAATCTTAGAGCTTCTTAATATCCTCACTAAAAAAATCAACCAAGAGTACTGAGAACTATCCACTTCCATGCCTCCCCTTCCAACTGTATGAAGTCTTTACAGAGGCTCTCTATCTCATAGAGCAGTAAGTAGGGCAGGGGATAGGGGAGTGAAAAAACACCGACTTAAGCCAGCAATTGAGTTGATTGTGATCTAGCATCCTTTAAATTCAACTTTGAAAGTGTGGAAACACTTTTTATGCCTAGAGAGGGGAGTCTCTGTTGACTTAAGCCTTGCCCTATAGTCCCACTGGATAAATTCATTCTTCATCTCCATAACTTTTTCTACAATCCACATCTGTCCCCTACCTCCACCCAAAAAACCATTTTTCCATCTTCCTAATTTCTTTTCATCCTTCATGAACAAGTTTCCACCACAAATCTATGAGGGCATTAAGTGGGAAGTTAACTGGGGTCACATTGCCCTTGATCCACTGTGGTGCCCAGAGATAAACCACAGCTCTGGAAGGAAATGAGCCATTTGAATAAACATCCCTGTCCCCTGGCACCCTGCTGCCTACACCTGCATGCAGAGCGGGTTTCTGGGAGTCTTGGGATGTGACAAGCACCTTCTGTGGCTGTTTACATGACCGTCTGAATATTCACCAACTTCTGTGGTGACATTCCATCAATAATCATCACAAATCATCTGCAGGTGTGGTTACCACGGATTTGGGCAAATCTGCAGAACAGATCTGTCCATTGGCAGGGCAACAAAGGAGGAGTCTGCCCTCCCACTGCAGGGTAGACTAAATGGTTTCTTGGAATTAGCGATCTCTAAGAGAACATGAGTTCTTAACTTGGGATCCAGGATAGGATTCTGGAGGTCCATGAACTTGGTTGGGGGAAAATATATACCTTTATTTTCACCAACTTCTAACTGAAATTTAGCATTTTCTTCCACTGTGATTAAAACTTTAAAATCAGAGAAGAGCTCTAGTCTTCCCCAGACTACCAAAGGGGTTCGTGATATAAAAGAGCCTCTGCTCTAGAACATCCATTAATTTCATTATATAGAGAAATCATATGATGTTAGAGGTGGAAGGCCACTTGGTCCAAGCCCTTCTTTCTATAGAATGAGGTAAATGAGGTTTAGAGACAAGAAAGGATTTGTCTAGGGAGTGACCTAGTACACGTCTGAGTGAAGCTATAAACTCAGGTCTTTTCCCACCAGCTGTTCTGCCCCATTCCATGAACATCCGGCTGTCCACAGAATAAGGTCATCACTAGAAATCTCGTCCTGAAGGATTTCTTCTGCTTTGATACTCACCACTTCCTCAACACCCTCAGCTGCCTCTCCTCTGACTAAAGGACTCCCACGGCTTCCCTTCAGGGAGGGCTCAGAACTTCCCAGCCAGCTATTCATTTCCCACCAGCTCCTCCGCTTGGTTTCTACTCCATAAACATCATACCACCGCTCCCCCACCCCTGACCTTCTGAGTCCTCCCTTCCTCCTTTTCAGCTGCCTTTTATAAACTGTCTTCTTCCATTTGAATATAAGCTCCTTGAGGATGAGGACTATTTTTCTTTTTCTGATTTGTATTCCCAGCACTTTAGCACAGTGTCTGGCACATAGGAGGTGCTTAGTAAACGTTTATTGACCATTGGCGAGTTCTTCTGATTCTAAGTTCAGTGTTCCTTCTACTGCACCATACTGCCTGCAATGCTCTGTACCTAGACCTATAACTTCATTCATTCAGTCAATAAACATTTATGAAGCACCTACTATGAGCCTGGGGTTGTACCAGGATCTGGGCATACATAGTTAAAGGAAAAATAATTCCTGCTTTGAAGGATTTATATTCTATTGGGGGAAAACATATACACATAAAAATACATACAAAATTTATAATGATATGGTTATTATATCTTCTGAGATGAGAAGATACTAGCAACTGGAGAGATCCCCTCCAGAAGAAAGTGGCACCTAAGCTGGGGAAGATTCACCGCCTGGAGGCAGGAGATGAATGATGATCCAGCAAAGGAGACTGAGAGGGAATGGTCAGGCAGGTGGGAGAAAACCCTGGAAAGAGCAGAGGGATGAAAAAAGGATGAAAACTCAGGAAAGAGGTGATCCAGGAGAAGCTGATGAGTGGTGTTAAAAGTTGCAGAGAGGTCCCATAGGGCAAGATCTGAGAAAAGCCTCTTCAGATGTAACAGGAAAGCAATAGAGTCACTTCAGCCAAAGTGCTTATGTACTGTGTGATGGTGAGCAAGCCAGTATCTTTCTGAGCTTTGGGTTCTATATCTGTAAAATGGGCATTATAATAGCTAGGGTTAGGGTTAGGGTTAGCTATGATACCCAGCTCATGGGTTGTCATGACGCTCCAAGTGCATAAAATGCTCGGTAAACCTTAAAGCTTGAAAGAAATGCCAGCTACCATCATCATCATCATCAAAGAGTCCCTATTAAAATGTAACAACTCTTGGGAATGGTGACACCTTAGTGGGATTAGCTGTCAGCTGAGAGCAAGACCCTACAGAAATGGGAAGCAATCTGAGGGTCTAAGGTAAAGGGGCTTGTGAAAGGGGAGGTGGATCATACCGTGGCATGGAGTCCCATAGCTCCCATGGGATAAAAGTTGGTCTCTCTACCCTACAGGGTTGCACTTTGTAAATAAAAATGTAGTTATTGTTATTATTATTATTAACAACACTTATATGGCACTTTAAGGTTTAACAATCACATTACATATGTTATTCCTCTGATAGTTTCAGAAGCACTTGGAAGGCATGATTGGTTTTTCTTTTTCCCTAGCATGGTGCCTGCGGAATGAGGGAGTGAGCTCTGTTCTCCTGGGGTGTTCCAATCCCGAGCAACTCATAGAAAACCTCGGTGCCATACAGGTAAGTAGGCTCATTACCAATGAGTTCTATCAAGAATGATCTCTTGTGATATGGAGTTCCTTTGAGGCTCTCCCTCAGATGACAATTTCATTTTCCTCATCTCGATGCTTCAGAGAATCATAACCTTCGAGTTGCCAGGAAGCCCCAAACCCCCAAAATGAGTAATATCTAGTTTGGAAACAATTATAATAAAGCATCAATCTTAGCCAATAAACAACTCTGGCCCATTTGCCAATGAATTATCAGTAAGTCAGGTAGATTCTGATTCCGTCAAGGGGATTGGAGAGGAATCCTGGACTTATAGCACTATTATCTCAATTTAAAATACATTACTTCCTGTTGTTTACTGCACTTCACAACTGAGAACAAACAAATGAAAAGATAGTTACTAAGTTTTTACCACGTGCCAAGTACTGTGCTAAGTTAATGAAGATACAAATATAAGCGAGGTGATCCCTGCCCTCAAGGAGCTTATATTCTAACGGGGCAAGACAACACATATAGGGAATGGTGTCCAGGGAGGGGTGTTTTGGTCAAGGCAATCAGAAAGATGATGAGCAGAAATAAGCTGCTGATTGACATGTCCTTTCCCAGGAAGGCTGTGTTGAATTTTATTATTGTTCCCAGGGATAAAGGTGGAAAGCCACGGCATCTGTTGGTAGGGGGGAGAGGGGGCTGCCCAGGGCAGGGGAGGGGGAGGAGGAGAAAGGTATGCTGATGAAAGCATGACATGAGGATGGCCAAGGATTAACAATGTAGAAGGTCTGGATCAGTAGTGTTCTGGCAAATGTTTAACAACAGACTCTCCAAAAGAAAAAATGTATGTGTGTGTGTGTGTGTGTGTGTGTGTGTGTGTGTGTGTGTGCGTGTGTGCGCACGTGCATGTGTGTGTATGTGCACGCATGCATGCATGTGCGTATGTGCACATTGCCCACTTTTAGGTTAATCTTCATTATTAACATTTTCTCCACCATTTTCTTAAGTTTAGACACAAATAGAAACAGGGCCACAAGGTATTCCTAGACAAGGATCTCTGAGCATGTACTGACTTTGTTTTTCAGTGTGATATTATCTATGTTTTATTATATTTTTATTTATTTTGTTAAATATTTCTCAACTATATTTTAATCTGGTTTGGGCTGAATGGTAGTGCTGTGGGCCACATGAAGCTGAGGACGTACCACTTATGGTCATCATAACAATCAGTGAAGCTCTGTGTTGCAGCATCTGCTGATTTCCAAGGTGGAAATGTTCACACTGAAAACTGAACAACTGGCTTGGCTCAGGCTGACTCCTGCATGGCCTGGTTCTGGGTCAGACTAGAAACTGTGATGCCTTCACAATGCCAGTGTTGAGAATTTGAAAAAGAAGTGTGTAAACTGACCTCCCTAAAGACTTATGTGAACTGATACAAAGTGAAGTGAGCAGAACCAGAAGTAGTAACAGCAATATTGTACAACGGTCAATGTGAGTGACTTAGCTCTTCTTAGCAATACGGTGATCCAAGACAATTCCAAAAGACCCATGAGGAAAAATGCTACCTGCCACCACAGGGAGAAGTCATTAACTCTGGTGCAGACTGAAGCACATTTTTTTTTCATTTTATTTTTCTTGCCCTTTTTTTGCAACATGGCTAATATGGAAATATGTTTTGTTTAACTTTACATGTTACATATCACTTCACATTGATATATTTTTATGCCTTCTCAATGAGTGGGGAAGGGTGAGAAGAACAGAGAATGTAGAACTCAAATATTTTTAAATGAATGCTAAAAACAAACAATAGTTTAAAAATTAAAATAAATTTTAAAAATTTTAATTATCTTCCCTCCTCTCCCTCCCCCAACATCATCTTAGAATCAGGTTCAGAACTGGAAGGGAGTTTACTGACCATTTGGTTCAATCCCCTCATTTTACAGATGAGGAAACTGAAGCTCAGAGAGGTTGTGACTTGGCCAGGGTCACACAACTAGTAAGTGTCTAGGCCAAGATCCAAACCAAGATTTTCCTGTCTCTAAGTCCAGTGCCCTATCCATTATGACATTATGCTTTCCATCTTCATGTAGTATTATTTTACTCTAGGGCTCCAAGGATGGACTGTCCATCTGCTGCCTGAAGACCATCCTAGCTAGGTCACAGACTTATAAGCAGGATAACTGCAGCATGATGAGTCTGGGAGTCTGAGCAACTGTTATTAAGTGATGGAGAAGATATAATCCATGTCAGTGGAAGGAGTATCCATAACCAACACAATAATAGATTCTTGGAGTATGAAATATCATTTTTATTACACAAAGAAATTTTTGCAAAAACTAACAATAATTCATCCTGATTGTTTTCCAGAGATGTAGGTTCTTCCCCCTTTGACAAATTCAAGAGAGATGTAACAGCTTGAGGGTCTCAAGATTTATAAATGTAGCCCACCTGACTCTGCATCTGTAGAGTCTGAATTGGAAGCCTGCAGTTTGAAGGTTTTTTGAGTTAGTTTCCACTTGACAGCAACAATATTTTAGGTTGAACAATGAAAATCAATTTAATCAATAAATCAATGAAAAGTAAACTTTTCTAAAGCGCCCACTATGTATCTGGCATGGAATTGGGGCAAGAGGAGTTGTGCATTGTTAACACTCACTGTTAAAACCCATTTAACACTTCTTGTTAAAATGAATCTGTTGCTGGAAAACACATTTCTAGGCTATGAAACAATTTGTGTGCTGTGTGATTCATTACAAAAAGATTTTATTGGCACCTGCTTTTAAGATCTCCCCAAACTACTTCATCTTCCTAAGCACTGCTCAACCTCTCTATTAGGAAAATGGTGCTGGTGGTGGTGGCGGTGGCAGTGGTGCTGGTGGTGGCGGTGGCGGTGGTGGTGGTCAATTAACCACAGGTTGAGAATTTCACATTCTTTGCTACTCAAGGAAGATACTATCTTGGAAATGGACTTTACTTTCTGTTCCTCTTCCAATGAGTTCCTGCTACATTTTTCTTACTCTAAGTTTGATTTCCATATTTGGTCACTTGTTCATAGTCATGGCTAATCAAGGCAAAGTTTCTGAAGTTTGATTCTTTAGTTTTTTGAAATATCTCTGCCAACAAGAACACTAAAACAGATTTCACCTCTGATGAAGGAATCACTAACCAGCGCTTACAGGCAACACGCCATTTGTGGAGAGAGAACCAGCCTCACAGCTGGAAAGACTGGCTTCAAGTCCCACTTCTGACACCTAGACGCTGTGTGACCCCGAGCAAGTCCCTTCACCTCTCGATGTTCTAGGTGATTCTCTAAGACCATAAGTTGCAGAGAAGGTGCCAACCTGCATTGGTAAAAGGAGTTTCCTTACCTGGGAGTTCCATATACTAATGCAATCCCAAGCTCACTTCCCACCCTGTAACTCATCAGCCGTTTCCAATCCAGAAAGCCCAGCTCTGGTTCTCAGTCCAAAGGCTTTGATTCTTTGGAGGAAAGGGCTAATAAGGAGATGCAGATATAATGGTAATGATGATGATGATAAGGAGGAGGAGGAGGGGGAGGAAGAGGATGAGGAAGAAGAGGAAGAGGAGGAAGGGAGGGGAGGAAAGGATGAGGAAGAAGAGGAAGAGGAGGAAGAAGGAGGTGCAGGAAGACGGAGTAAAGGGAGGAGGAGGAAGAAGGCACGTTTATAGAGTACTTTTCAGGCTGCAGAACCATAGATATTGTACCAATGCAGTGGTAGCCAAACGGTGTAACTGAAACCAGGAGCTGTAATCAGGGATCATCATTCACCTAGATAACTCCACGTATAGCAGCAAACTATTCCGGAGAGGAATCAATTCTTTGTTCCTTGGTCTATGGAGCAGCCTATGCCATGACAGCTTTCTAATCCTGGAGACCCTGCCCAGGGTCAGGTACTGCCGGTCTTCACCAGGCCTGCGCAATGGTATTTTTCACTCTCTATTCCAATTTGCCTCCTATTTGGGACTCAAGACTAGCTAAATCATGTTAATTTAAGACCGAGGGTCCTAGTAATAGCCATGGAGGCATAGGGGCCCAACAGCCTTGTGAATACAACCCTTGTTACCTCTCTGCCAAGGAGAAATCCACCTGAGGATGAAGCCTGCTGGCTGAGTCAGGCCTCTGCTGCTGGTTCCATGAACAAAAGAAGTATTGTGTCTTAAAGGGACAGGCTGGTTTTCTCCCTATCCTGGGAGAGGACTGAGAGGCTCTAACTGCATGAATCCTGAGAACTGTCGCCCTGAATTGACAGCACTGCTTTCTGCCTGCCCTAGGAGAGCTGAGATTATTTTTTTAATATAAATGTATTTATTTTAGTTTTCAACATTCACTTCCACAAGTTTTTGAGTTCCAAATTTTCACCCCATCTCCCCCTTCCCCCCACCCCAAGATGGCATGCATTCTGAATATCCCTTCGCCTAGTCTGCCTTCTCTTCTACCTCTCCCCCCTCCTTTCTCTTATCCCCTTCCCCTTCTATTTTCCTGTAGGGCAGGATAGACTTCTGTACCCCATTTCCTGTATTTTTTATTTCCCAGTAGCATGTGAAAACATTTTTTTAAAACATTGTGTTTTATAGTAGAAAACTTTAACATGTTTAAAACTTTAGGTTTCAAATTTTCTCTCTCCTCCCTCCCCACCCACCCTCATTGAAAAGGCAAGCAACTCAATATAGGTTGTACATGTGCAGTTATGCAAAACACGTCCATAGTAGACATGTTGTGAAAAACTAACTCTATTTCCCTTAATCCTATCCTGCCCTCCCATTTACTCTATTCTTTCTTTTGACCCTGTCCCTCCTCAGAAGTATTTACTTCTGATTACCCCTTTCCCAATCTGCCCTCCTCTCTATCATCCCCCTGCTCTCTTGTCCCCTTCTCCCCCTATTTTCCTGTAGGGTAAGACAGATTTCCATACCCAATTGAATGTGTATGTTATTCCCTCCTTAAGCCAAATCCTATGAGAATAAGATTCACTCATTCCCTCTCACCTTCCTGCCTTTCCTCTTCCACTTTAAGAGACTTTTTTTTGTTTTTTTTTTGTGAGATAATTTACCCCATTCTACCTCTCCCTTTCTTCTTCTCTGAGTATAATCCTCTCTCATCCCTTAATTTTATTCTCCAGATATGACCCCTTAATCTTCAACTCACCCTGTGCCCTCTATCTATCTATCTACATATACATACATATAATTTTTTCCCTCCAACTACCCTAATACTGACAAAGGTCTCATGAGTTATAAATATCATCTTTCCATGCAGGAATGTAAACAGTTCAATCTTAATAAGTCTCTTATGATTTCTCTTTCCTGTTTACCTCTTCATGTTCCACTTGAGTCCTGTATTTGAAAGTCAAATTTTCTATTCAGCTCTGGTCTTTTCATCAAGAATGCTTGAAAGTCCTCTATTTCACTGAATGACCATTTTTTCCCCTGAAGGATTATACTCAGTTTTGCTGGGTAGGTGATTCTTGGTTGTAATCCTATCTCCTTTGCCCTCCGGAATATTATATTCCATGCCCTGCGTCCTTTAATGTAGAAGCTGCTAAATCTTGTGTTATCCTGATTGTGTTTCCACAGTACTTGAATTGTTTCCTTCTGGCAGCTTGTAATATTTTCTCCTTGACCTGGGAACTCTGGAATTTGGCTATAATATTCCTAGGAGTTTTCCTTTGGGGATCTCTTTCAGGAGGAGATCTGTGGATTCTTTCAATTTCTATTTTGCCCTCTGGTTCTAATATATCAGGGCAGTTTTCCTTGATAATTTCTTGAAAGATGATGTCTAGGCTCTTTTTTTGATCATGGCTTTCAGATAGTCCAATAATTTTTAAATTCTCTCTCCTGGATCTATTTTCCAGGTCAGTTGTTTTTCCAATGAGATATTTCACATTGTTTTCTAATTTTTCATTCTTTTGGATTTGTTTACTGTGTCTGATTTCTCATAAAGTCACTATCTTCCAATTGCTCTATTCTAATTTTTAAGGAAGTATTTTCTTCAGTAAGCTTTTGGACTTCCTTTTCCATTTGGCCAATTTTGCTTTTTAGGGCATTCTTCTCCTCATTGGCTTTTTGGACCTCTTTTGCCATTTGGGTTAGGCTATTTTTTAAGGTGTTATTTTCTTCAGTATTTTTTTGGGTCTCCTTTAGCAAGCTGTTGACTTGTTTTTCATGATTTTCTTGCATCACTCTCTCAGTTTTTCCTCTACTTCCCTTACTTGCTTCTCAAATCCCTTTTGAGCTCTTCCAAGGCCTGGGACTGATTCATATTTTTCTTGGAGGCTTTAGATGTAGGAGCTTTGACTTTGTTGTCTTCTTCTGGTTGTATATTTTGATCCTGTTTTTCACCAAAGTAAGATTGTATGGTCTGACTCTCTTTGCGCTGCTTGCTCATGATCCTGGCCAATTACTTGAGTTTTAAACTCTTTGTTGAGGTATGAATCTGCTTCCAATATGCAGAATGTAGTGTCCCAAGCTTCAGGGGTTTGTAGCTGTTTTCAGAGATACTTGTAGGGACCTGTAAATTTTCAGTTCTTCCAAGGTGGTATGATAAGGAGGTGTTTACTCCTTTCCTGGCCTGTGACAAGTATCCTTTCTGTCCTGTAACTGTGAGGAAGGGTTCCTCTCCACAGACACTACAAGCTCCACCAAGCCAGCACTCCTCCTCACCCCAGCACCGCCGCCCAGAACTGTGACCCAGATCCAAACAGGAGCAAAGCAAGAGATTCCTGCCTCAGCACTGGCAAAGAGATCCCTGCAATCCCTCTCTGATCAGCCACTGGATTCCCCCTCAGTCTGTGGGACAGCAGCTCGGGAAGCAGCTGCCCCCCCCAGGGCCATGCTCTTGGGGAATGAGCTGAGCCTTCCTTGTTTCAGCACCGACAGAAACAGACTTTTCCCACTGACCTTCTAAGTTCTCTTTGGCATTGGTGGATTGAGGAGTCTGGAAATCTCCACAGCTGCCCAATTCAGTCCTCTGCGGCCTGTGCTCTCATGCTGCGCTGCACTCCCAGCCTGGCACGATACACCTTTCTGATCGATCATCCAGGTTGTCTCGGGCTGGAACTTTGTTTCACTCTGTCTTTTTGTGGGTTCTGCTGCTTCAGAATTTGTTTAGAGCCATTTTTTATGAGTATCTGGAGGGGTTTGGAGGAGAGCTCAAGCAAGTCACTGCTTTCACTCTGCCATCTTGGTTCTGCCCCGAGAGCTGAGATTCTTGGGAGCACATGCATGGACACAGGGGTTGGAAAGAAAGGACATGTTGGCAGATTGGAACAAGAAAAAGCAGTGACAATGAGCTGGCAGTGATCGGGGGGGCATGGAGAGAGCAAGAGAGAGGAGAGAGAAATAGGGGGAGAGAGAGAGAATTACTTATTTACAGCAGACACTTTGCATAGACTCAGATTGAGATGAAAGGGTAGTTTGGGCACTGTCTCTTCAAATCCCTGGTGAAGGGTTTAATTCCTCTGCACTCCTCCCACCCCTGCCCCCAGCCCCACTGCTACCCACAGACTAAAGATATTACTATAAGAATTCTCCACAGCTGAAGTTATCCCTATTTTCTGATTTTGTTGGTAGTGCCTTAAAAACTATAATGTAAAATGATGACTGCTCATAATTGCCACGTGATTTTTGTCAGTTATTAATTTGTAAACAGGGGAGCAACCACAGAGGGGGCTAATAAACAGCTAGAGTCTGGTACAGAGAGGGAAGTAGAGGTCTGATCTGTCTAAAATAACTTAGGTTTTTTATCCTAGCCTGGGGGCTCTGCATTCTAATTGTGAAGATGTTATCATTTATTAATTTTGATTAATAACTTTTGGTAAACTTCCAATATGAGAATTTAAACTAAATCCAGAGTTTGTCTTGTGGCTTTGAAATTAAAATTTCAAGCCAGGCAGCCATAACAGTCTGGTGAGGGGGATGGGCCAGCACCTGGATGCTATGTCACTTTCCTGTAATGCCGTCTCCTTGGGCATGTCTAATGGAATATGGGCTGTGCTAAGAAGTAGCCCGCCTGGTAGGATCAGGAAAGCATGGTCTGGGAAAAATGGCCATGTCCCCAAAATTCCCAAGGTGGAGGCCAAAGAGAAGAGCATAACCTACTGGTCATATATAAAATTGATGTTCCACTTACATACCTAGACATTTAAAGACTTGGCTAATTTTATTAGGCATCATACCGTTTAAGAGAAGATATACACTCAAGATTAAAATTTTTATTTAACTTTTCATTTTTAAAATTTTCAGAGGCTTACATGTGTCTTTACTTGTGTCTTTGCAGCAACTCACAACTTCATGGGTATTAAGGATTACATCATCCTTAACTCTTCCAAGTTAATACTTTCACAAAGAGAGTCATTACTTAAATGAACTATACCTAGACTTTTTAATGTGTTTGAAGATGTTAGGGTAATCCCGATACTACAATAAGATTCTCCAAATAAGGATAGATTTAATCAGCTATGGATTTCCAGGCAAAAACTTTTGGTCAAATACATTTGTGGCTCTCTACAGATCTCTATACTTTGACACTTCAGGGATCTAGGATTGTCCACATACATAATCTCTTTGCAAATCCAGACTGCAGCACCCTGACATCCTACTCAACTGTCTTTTTTTAATTCCTAGAAGCCCCCAGATTTTATCACCCAGTGGCCAACCTCTTAGCAATGTGGCTGACCAATCTTAGATTGCTCTTTGAGCTGACACATAATTTGTAAACAGCCTAAAGTTATCATCCGATTTCTTCTCCATTAGAATGGAAGCTCCATGAAGGTAAGAGCCAGTTTTTTTGGCGTTTTATTTTGTATTCCCAGTGCTTACCACAGTGCCTGGAACATAGACAGCATTTAATAAATGCTTCTTAATTTACTATTTCCACCTTCTGCCAGAGCTTGTGGTCTGCTGGCGTTGGTCCTGGGAACTGAGGGTCTTCTCCTGACCATGAAGAGGGTGTTCCGAGAGAACTGTCTTAAGTATGCAAGACCAATGATACTCAAATCTGTCTATTAACTGAATTAAATACAACAGGAAATCATAAAGTTCATCTACATGGTCAGTGGTGGCACAGGGGGACCGAGTGCTGGACTTAGAATTTGGAAGATCTGAGTTCAAATGTTGTGACCCTAGGCAAGTTTCTATACCTGTTTGTCTCAGTTTCCTCATCTGTAAAATGGGGGTAATAACAACACCTCCCTTCCAGATTTGCTGGGAGAATCAAACGAGACAGCATAAAGGGCCACTGAAATGCTAACTATTATTATTGCTATTATAGCTGTCATTACTGGTATACAAAGGCAAGAGTGGCAGTCTCTACCCCAAGGGCCTTCCATTTGGCTTGGAAGGATACACCTGCCATTTGTTTTCCTTTCCTCTCCATCTCAGGTCCTCCCAAAGATGACATCCCACGTGGTGAACGAGATCGACAGCATCCTGCGAAACAAGCCGTACAGTAAAAAGGACTATCGCTCCTAATCCCCACATGAGGCGATGGAAGGAAGTGCATGGTTACAATAGGGGCTGTGCCCAGTTCAGAACTCTTCCAATATCCAGTCATCCAAGTCACTTAGCAGCCTGCTGCTCAACCTCTAGTGTTCCTGGATCTCCGAGGTGTCTGCTGTCGCTACCACTGTGCGCGGATGTTTGAAAGCACACGTGAAAACTCACCACGCCGCCCAGAAGAGTGATTCTATTTTCTTATCTACCACTAAAGCCGCCGCCGATCCTTGCTCTGTGTACCTCATACTTATGCAATGAAAAGTAGATGGAAAACAAAAACGAGATCTATAACCTTCAGGGATCTGGTAACTTGAAGAAGGCTGTACAGATATATTTTTTCAAATGAACAAAATCCACAGATGCGACTGTAGATATAAAAAATGTCTTAGCTATAGTCTTGGTAAGGCTTAGGAAGCAGGAGTAATTTCAGGTCCTTTTTTTTTTTCCTTTTCTGAAATCGAGTTTTCTTTCACTCAGTCATTAACAAAGCTGTCATTGTTATAGATGTGGACTTGGGAATCTCATCAGCATAGTGTACCCCTAGCATGGAAACTCCCTCCGCTAAGGCAGATTGGCAGCTTGTGAATAACAGTCTTAGAAGGTTCCCTGGGATACAGAGAGATTAAGGGGCTTCTCGGTCACACAGGTAGTAAGTGTCTCAGGCAGGACTTGCACCCAAGGCTCCAAAGGCAGCCTCTCTGTTACCTTTACTTTTAAATATCAGCTGCAGTTTGGACCACAAAGACTGTCTTCTTTCTATACCTTTGTCAGTGTTCCTATTCAGATATCAGTAATGTTCTGTTCACTCACGGATTAAATGAGTAATTGATGAGAGGATGGATCACATAATAATTAACCAGAGATGTTATGACGACTTTATGAAAGGGAGATAAATGTATGCTTCTAAGGAATATTAGTTCTGAATAAATCATAAACCAATGTATCTGCTAACAAAGTATTCATTTTTCTCTATATTTTATTAAAACCTGTTTCATACATTTGACTGCTTGTAGGTATTAGCTTCTGAAAGTTTCAGTATTTGAGCTTTTAAGATATACATGTGCAGAGTTGCAATTTAATGCTATAAAAAGCCCAGAAAAGGTAAATGTTCAACACTAAAACGAGTTCTGGGGTTTTGCTATCATTCTAATGCTTAGCATTTGGGGGGAGATGTCAACACGAAGCAGGTCATGTGATTCGTGGAGGTGCTGCATCACCTAGGCAGTAGGCTTTGGTCAATGTGAAGTCCCTCACTGACCCACTGAGAAACAGGTGAAACTTCCGGATGGCTCTGTAACCCCAATAAGTACATTAAGCCATAGTATGCATGAGATATAGCATGAGCTAAAAGCAAATGGTTGGTTGGGCACAAGTCGACCTTGGCCTTGAGCTGTAATGAATCCTGTTGCTGAATGACCTCTTGTATTCTTCTGTCGTATCACATTTGCAACACGTATCCACTTACCAGCGAAGCTGTGAGCTCCCTCCTATCCCTCAGTGGGGAAGAAACCAGTGTTTTGGCTGGTGGCCCATTAATGACCAGATCACCAGAAAGAAGTACAAAATTTCAGCCTTCATTTTCTCAGCAACAGGACATGTCACTTTTAAATGAAACACTTTGAACCCAAAGGATGTAGAATTGTAGAATTTGTATAGACTTGTATTTACTGTCATTTACAGAGATGAGTGGTTCAATGTTAAACCTTAAAGGGTAAAAGTGGAGCACCAACAATTTTTCCTTGATAATCAACAACTTGTAACTACTTCATGGAGATAATTCTGTTCCCCACTCCCACCCCCATCCGATTCGTGATAAAAACACCTTTAAAATCCATTTTGTATTTCATCTGACAGTCTACCATGTGTATATGAGCTGTGGTGCCACATATCAGGAATGCAATCTACTTACTATACATTTGCTTGGAGATAATAAAAGTATTTTGTGCATCTAATCTTCTAACTAGAAAGTTCATTATTCAATATTTTGTGAGGTAAACATAACATCACAAAAGAGGGAACAATCCATTGAATAAGATGTGTTATTGCTGTCAAGTACCGATGGGAAGATTGGTAACGAATAGGAAAAGGGAAAGGATACAATGACCTTAGATCTGAACCACCATAATTAGTTGGTCAAAAACACTCTGAATTTTGAATCCAGACATACAAGTTCAGATCTTGGTCAGCCCTCATGACTTGGAGGATGCTACCTGTCATTGTGGGGTTGGTGTCAAAAAGAACCGAGTTTAAATTCTGCCTCAGATACTTATTAGATGTGTAACCCCAAGCAAATCACTTAATTTCTTAAAATGAAGGGTTAAACTCAATGATCTCTAAAGTCAATTCTCTAACTCTATGATCCTATGTTATTCTTCTAACTAGTACCAGAAACTAAGGTTGGACAACTGGGCTTTTGTCTCACCAGGTCAAATTTTAAGGGTACTGATAGCTCTTAGAGTCCTTCCACAACACTCAGCAGCTGGTTAGTAATAACAGCAGTAAGAATAAAGGAAGAACAGTAAGTTTTAGATGAAATATAAAGTTTCCAATTCCTTATTGGGTTGAGCTCTCCCCTCCCCATGGGATTCAAATCCTGACTTATGCCTTATGCCATGATCTTTCGCCCCCCTTCCCTAATCCTTGAAACAGTTCCTTTTCAAGAAAATCTAGTCCAAATCCCCATTGAACAGATGAGGAAGTAGATTCATAATGGCTAAGTTAAGGGTATGGGTTTCTTGCTGCTTTGACCAGCTGGAGTTTGAGGTGCTCATCTCAAGCCCAAGAATTATTATAGTTCCGCTTCTAATTTCTAAAACAAGGACAAGAGAGTCCTAAAAAGAAAGAAAATTTTAGGCAGTTTCCAAATGAAAGGGGCTTGGAGAGATTTTGTACGAATAACATAAAGCCTCATCTTGCTCACTGGCCTTCAAACAGAAGGCAGAGTTGTCACTGAATTGTATTTGGACAGCCATGCACAAGGCCCTTTCCCTCCAAAAAAAAAAAATCCTCTACATTAAGTCTTAACCATGTTTGTGTCACGGACCCCTTTGGGAGTCTGATAAAGCCTACAGACTCCGTCTCAGAATAATGGTTTTTGCTACCTACATTCATAATTGAATGACATGCTGAATTTCAATTAGAGGTTATCTTTTACTCAACTAAATCCCCAGTTCTCCTGCAATCTAGAGGTCTCCAGGCCCTGGATGACAAACTTACACTCTAATTGCATGGGTTTTCTGTGACACACTTAAGAAAGATCTCCAACAATCTTTGCTTTTCTTAAAGGATGGAATCCATGTACATAGAACATTTTGTTCTTGGAAGCAAAATTAGCAGTCACGGACCTCAAACTCACAGCCAACATGACAAGAGAGGCACAAGGCATCCCAGTATATTTCCTAACTCCTTACTTCCCTTTGACAAAGAGTGCCAAGGTGTGGTTCAAGGCTGGCTCTGGGTCAATCTCCTCACCGTGCAAAAAAGTCACTGAGGGGAAGCAGCAGAGCCTGGCATACACAGCACCCCGGGGAGGAGGCCAGGCGGGCAGAGCCAGCAGAGGCGGGGCGATGCCACTGAAATTGTGCCTGCTCATTTTCACATATGACCCTCATCCTCTGCAATCTTTTGATCTGCCACTTCAAAAACTGGAAATGCAATTAAGCATACCTGGAATTAGGACACAGATTTAATTTTTAAAATGAAAATCACCCCGAACCCTAAAGAGGAGTTTTGAAAAAGTCCAAGATTTGGAAATGTTATGGGTTTAAAGGGAGCTGAAGTTTAATGGAACACTCCTTAATACTAAGGCCAAGTTGTCAAAGGGAAAGACAGAATCAGGGGCAGTCCACAACTAATTTTCTCTCCTCACCATAATTTGTCAGCCAAGTTAAGCTAACAGACATATACAAATGCCAACAGAGACCAGATCCCTTTTCTTCTCATCCTCACCTAGGAATCTCATCACACACACACACACACACACACTTCGAGTAATCAGGCAGGGTCATATCATAGCTAAAAGGATGGAGATAATGAGAATCCTTTGTCAAATTAAAGGGAGACCAGTAAAGTGAGGGAATTAGGACCCCCAAAATGGAGGCTACACATTTCCTGAAGCACAGGGTGACCTCCTGCAGAATCATAAAGCATGGCAGGGATCTTAGAGGTCACCTTGTCCATCTCCATTTTACAGGAGATGCACAGAGTAACTTACCCAAGATCACAACTTGGGATTCAAACCCTGACTCCATGCACCCTGCCCAACTCACTAACCTGCTTCCTCACTCTGCTCACCTCCATGGCAGCCAGGCACAAAACTGTGAAACCCTGAAAATCAGAGGATCTGCTCCCTCGCATGCTTTGCTTGTCCAAGCCCCCAGTGTCTAGGAATTCCACTGCGCCATCTCTGCAGCTAAGAGGCAGCCCCCAAGGGAGAGGCTAAGCCCAGACACCAGGGCAAACAGCTCAAAGTCTCTGGGAAACAGGATCTCTTATGGCTCTTTCCAGCCTTGGAGATATATTTGGGAAGCAGCCAGATGGCAGAGGGGAGAGAACACTGGACTTGGGATTTGGGAAGACCTGACTTCAAATCCTTCCTCCGACACTAGCAGGGTGACCCTGTGACAGTTCTCTCAGTCTCAGCTTCATCAGTGGTAAAATGGGAATAAGGGCACCAACTTCATCAAGTTGTTGTGAGAATCGAATACAAACAATTTTAGATAAATGTGAGCTACTACTGGACGGAAGCAGGAAGAGTGAGCCTGGTGGACTTGTAGAGAGCCTTCTGTACCACACAGGAGGCAAGAATGAAGGCACCTGCTGAGCAGAAGGCACCGACCTCCTTTACCTTGCTGTGGTGGCAGCATTCAAGGATTCTGGCCATAGGCTCCCACATAACGCAGAGCCCAGTGAAAAAACTGTTTTTGTCTGGAGGAAGGGGAGGGATGGTGCACACTAGAGATGTTCCAGCTGTGTCTGTAGTACTAAGATCCAATGAACACCCCTCTCCTTTTTTTTAAAGCCAGAATCTAAGGGAAATAAACTTGTACCTGAACCAATATGGCGCCACTGTTTTTTAGTGGAGGGGGAAGATGATGATAATATATAAAATGGGCAGGAGGTGGTGTCTATAATAATTTCACTTCAAGATCCGTAAAGTACTTTATTTACATGATTTCACTGGACTACCTTGTGAGGCAGATGCTGCTACCACCCCCGATTTTACAGATACTGAGGCACAAAGGGATGAAATGGTTCACCCTAGGGGAAACAGCTAATGTGTGGCTGAGGCAGGATTCAGACCCAGGTCTTCTGGTTTCCCCTCCATCTCTAACCACTCCCCTATGCAATAAAAAGGTTCTAATCGCCCGTATAAAACACCAATACAATGAGCCCTTGATAAAAACAACCTAACACTGGAGGATAATGCCGCACTGTTAGAAAAAGTATCCTTAAATAAACACAGGGGCATTTTATTGGAAAAAGACTTGGAAAACACTATTCTCAGGGAGTAAAAAAAAAAAACCAAAAAACCACCACTGTAAGGAAAGATCAGGTCCAGGAATAAATTCCACCTACCTCCTCTTCAAGTTCTTCAAGTCAGTTTCAATAGAAACTATTGTTAAGAACACGGATCCCAAACTCAACCATCACAGCTCCTTGGCTAATACTTGACACTGTTTGCCAATGCAGCTTGCTCCAAAGATGGGTGACATCTTTTTCATTTTTAATTGAGTGATGCCATCTAGTGGCAAATTTCCTGCAATTTTCAAAGTGACTTTGGTCAACTCTGGTATACCTGATTCAGTCACTGAATTGATATTAATATAAATACTAAGCCCCTATTTGAGCCAATGGTTCATATTCTTCCTCAGCAGCTAAGAAAATCTTAAACGTATGTAGCGTCTGTATATGGTGCAAGATTAGGGTTATTTCCTATCACTGTTGGATCAAGCTCTCATTACATTTTCATAAATGAGAAGCCTTCTAGACAAAATGGCAGTCAGAACAGAGGCCAAGGCAGATCAGCCTTCCCACATCTATCCAACCAAAACCTAAAAATCACATTATGGCCAATAATGATCAGGAATCCAACAAGGACTTCCACTTCCTGCTTCCACCTCACAACTACAGATAAAGTCGGCCAGAAACCCCCAGGTGATAGAAAAGGAGCTATCAGCCAAGTTAACACCACCAGCACAGGCAAACCAGCTCACGGCCTCCCAGTACAACAGAGACAGGCCAGAGAAACATGTGACCTACATGACCAATGATCAGAGCTTCCTGAAAAAGCTCCAGGATATCTGGCAACCCACCACACAGCCCTTGGAAGCTCACAGAATCCCTCAGGCTCTAAGGTCCCTAGAATTCCATCCCAAGATGCCACAGACAGCCTTGAAAATCAGGTGCATCAATCCTCATAGATCCAAGGGGGTAAGGCCAGAAGGTGAAATGTCAGTGAAGGAATCCAGGGCAAGACCAAACAGGGCTGATGACCACCCTATCTAGAAATACAGACGACAGAACCTGGGCCTAGCACAAAATCCCAGGCCAAGAATTACACTAGAAAGATAAGTAAACTGCAGAAAACACCTATTATGAGAAAACTATTGCAGATCCAGAGATACCCAAAAATCCAACCTAGAAAGAGTATTGATAACCACAAACATCGACTTAAAGAGAAAATGGGCTTTCCGTAGGGTCTGCATGAATAACTAGAAGAAATGGAGCTAGAAAATTTTGGGTGGTTGTTGTTTTAATGACATGAAAAAGCTCAAGGAAAGAATTGCAAAGAAACTAAATGGCTTCGATCAGAAAGTAGCAAATCTTGCCTCAGAAATGGGACATCTTGGGTCAGCTAGGTGGCACAGTTGGATAGAGCAATGGCCCTGGAGTCAAGAGGACCTGAGTTCAAATCTGACCTCAGATACATAACACTTACTAGCTGGGTGACTCTGGGCAAGTCACTTAACCCCAACTGCCTCGCCAAAAAAAAAAAAAAAGAAATGAGACACTGAATTCAGAACACATCAAACAGAAATCAATGACTCCATGGGATAGTAAGAAACATTAAGGAAGTAGGAGAAAATGTAAGATAGCTGTCACACACACACACACACACACACACACACACACACACACACACAAACTGACCTGGAAAACAGGTCAAAGATGGATAATTTAATAATCATTGGCCTCCCTGAAAACCATGTTTAAAGCAATTTTTAAAAAAACACCTAAACACTATATTTCAAGGAATCAAAAATTAAAACTACCCAGATCTACTACAACCAAAAGGCAGTAAATATAGAATGTATACATCTATCACCTCCTGAAACCCTAAAAGGAAAAGTCCAAGAAATGTCACAGTCAAAATCCAGAGCTCCCACATCAAAAATTCTGCAAGCATCCGGAAGAGTTGAGGTAGTAACCACAGTCAGAATCATGTAAGTTGCTACAGCATTAACTATAGTTTTACAGCATTTACCAGCAACTCACACTATAAATAAGAAAAGAGATGCAAACACAAATATTCCAAAAGGCCAATGATACGGGCTTTCAACCAATAACTTACTCTGGTGCTGAGTCTAATCCTGCAAGTAGGAAAAAAAAGATCTATAATAGAATAGGAGATTTAAAAGTATTTCCAATGAAAAGCCCAGAGCTGAGAAGAGACTTTGAAAAGCAGACACCAGAATCAAGGGACACCTAGAAATGCAAATTTCTTTAAGCGAGGGCAAGGGGCTGTATGATGACACAGTGAAAGTATCCCTTTAGAATTTTATTTTTCAAAGGAAAGTGAAAGAATTAAATTAAGAAAAACAGGCAAAACCTGGGAGTGTCTTGGTTCTATTCTGAGGGTGGGTTGTTTGTTTTTGTTATTCCAAACATTTTCAAAAGAGTTCTGTGCAAGGCATTTAAAACATAAGTTTGTGAGGATAAACTCCACTGGAGAGAGAGAGAATATAGAACGCAGGTAGCCACAGGGCTGAGGAATGTTCTTGATTTATTCTGAGGATTTCAGATCAGGAAAGAGAACGGAGGGTAACATGAGGAATACACTACTGTGGAACGGAGGAAGAAGGGGACGGAACTTGGATATCCCAGAGTGGGCTACATAAGAATATATACACACACACACAGAGAAAGGGCTGGGGAAGCAGGCATCTCGTGAACCTAACACTCTTCCTTGAACTTTCAAAGGAGGGCTGAAAACACCGACACATACACAGTTTGTTGTAGAAATGCATCATATTCAACAGAAAAATAAGTGGAGATAGGAAGAAGGATTAAGAGGGAGATTAATACTGGGGAGGGAACAGTTACAAGCTAAACAAACTCCCTGATTCTGAAGGGGAAATTAAAAGAAAACACCTGGAACATAGGGGGAGGAGAGTGCCCCTCAACTGGGGAATGGCTGAACAAATTGTGGCATATAAATACAGGCTGTCCCCAAAGATTTAGCACAATTTTAAGCCTTAATAGCTTAGAACGTAAGCTGTTAAGGCTTAAAGCCGTACAGACTTTGGAACAGCTGTGTGATAGAATATTCTCGCATTGTAAGAAATGACACTGAAAAGTCTTGGGAAGGATGAGCTGACACAGAATGAGGTGAGCTGCACCAGAACCATTTGGAACAATAGCTCTGAAAGGTGTTTAGGAATGCTGACTGAAGCAGTGGAGTTTGGCTGTCTCCAGAGGCTCTGGGTGAAGCACAAGACCCGGCTCCTGAGAGGTGATGCAAGGTGCAGAAAGACACATGCTTCTGAACATGAAATAAACAGCAAATAAAAAAATAAATAAATTCATAGTGTGGGAAAGGGCCTACATACCCAACCACCCCACCAGTGAGTTCTTTGTGCATTTTTTCTGTAACTTTATTGAGGATTAATGATTAGCAACCAACAAAGAGAGCCCTGGGAAATGCCTTCCTCCAGCCTGCGCTATCTATACAAAACACACTCACGGCCTCTTCCTTTCACATACACTTTCACGTCGCCCTATCAGAATACAAGTTACAATGACTGACAAGTTAGCTTCTAACAGTGATTGTCTTATGGAGCTAGAAAGGCACTTTTAAAAGATTACAATCTTTCACGTCACAAATAAGGAACCAAGATTTCTAGAACAGTTAAATGATGGGCCCAATTTTAAGAAAGCAAGATTTGAACCCAGGTCCTAAATGCAAATCCACAACTCTTTCTACACCACAGCACACTGACTCCAGCTGTCAATAGATGACAAGTATAACCTTTTCTTTTTCAAATTCCAAATTTAATAGGAGTTATTTCAGATGTACAAGCTACGTTCCTCTGATACACTTGCACTGAGGGCTTTAAAGAATGACCAGATGTGGTGAGCAAAAGCTAACCGGAACATGAGACTGTCAGCACTGGTGACTGTCATCCCATTACCAAACTGACATAACTCCCACTGGAACTCTGCTGGCAAGTCCAGAAGCAGCCCCAAGAACCCTTCTCCAGACAACTTTCAGAACCCTCTAACAAAGAGCACAAGGCTTCCTCTGTACTTTCAAATGCCACTGAGATCCTGTGGAGAAGTGTGTTCATGTTCGCCTTCAGGGATGTCAATGAAATTTCAAGCCCGGGAAGCTAAACCAACAGGATTGACATGGTCAACATGACCGAGTTTCTGACCACATGGGGCTAACATTGTAGAGATCATTAAAAAGGCAGGGATTTAATAGTATGTCCTTACATGCCCGGCAGGACAGTTCTGTTTGTAATCATCTCCTTTAGACAACAATTTTTTGAAACTGTAACTTTTCTAATGTTTTTCCCCATGAAAAAATTTGAGTGTCCAAGCTTTCTTTTAAATGAAATATTTCAAATTCTAAATTTGGGACATTTTTAGGTCTGTTGCATAAAAGTACAAATAAGGCTGCTGATGAAACTAAGAAAGAAAAGAATACATTTTGGTATTTGCTGTTAAAAAAATTTATAATTTTCTACTGGGAACACAGAGAACTGGTTATTAACTTCTTGCTTTTATAAAAACAACAGAACAGCTCAGGTTACTGTGACCTTTGACAGGTCAAAGAAACAAGTTATTTTCTGCTCAAATGTAATTATAGCTTATTATGAAGTACTCTTTGCCGTTTAATAAATGTTCTGGGACACTGAGTTTTCTGGCCAATTTATTTATTTCAACAATCTGTCAAAAGGAGCCCAAAAGAAAGTTATTTTACATTTTCTTAGTTTTAAAAAACACACACAAAACCTGTTAAATTTGACTATAAAAAACAGTTCTTGGGTGCCTCCCTCCCCAAACCCTCTCCTCCTCCTCTCTGGCCTACCACACCTCCCCCCTACAAAGAAGGATCTGTTTGTTTATTTGGAGCCAGTAGACAGCAGGGCGATCAGGCCTGATGAGGCACTTATGGATAAGATATAGTTCCTGAAAAGGGTTAATTGTTAAGGAAAAATTCAAACCCCTCAAATCACACCATGCCTAAAGCACAGGAGCTTCTCCACACAGTGTTTAATCACAATAATCTGCAACTGGCAGACTAGAAATAAATTCCCAAGGCAGAGGTCTACCAGGAATGAGAAACATCAGCAGAAAACCTGCCACCACCTTAAAGAAAGTCTAGAAGACAGGGATGGCGACTGACTCACCTAACTACATTTAATCTTAAAGGAACAGTTCGTTAAGCACCAAGGCAAGTGTGAAGGGAGGAGACAACTGTTCTTCTCCATGAGTCAAGGATGGCAGCAGCCCTCAGGATGGACCCCAGCCCCCAGGGCTATTAGGAGACCCTCAGGGGGGACCCCAGCCCTCAGGGCTATCAGGCAGCCACCAGGGCCTCTCAGACAGACGTTTTGGTCTCCAAGCCCCTCGGGCATTTCCACAAGGTTATGGCTGGCTGAAGCATAACTTAACTGTACACTCCCAGACAATACCTTTAATAAGTTAGTAAAAACAAGACACTTTTCCTGCCCAGTGGCTCCATTATGACATGAAACAAAACCTGACAGTTTGGGGCACTGCATGGTATCATGACATGGACCTCTTCCAAAGCCCTTATGGCCCAGCCACAAGAAAATACCAGCAGAGTCGCTGGGCTGGACAATCTGGAGCTCCAAGATACCCACAGTGACAAGCAGCTTCAGTTTCAAAATCGTGTTACACACTCCTGCGAAAACAGGAATCCCTCAGCACATGTTTGGTATTGATTCTTATCATCAAACCACATAACTCTGGAGCTGGAAAGCTCATGTAATCCAGCTCCAATCCCTTACCGGGGAGGAGCTAAGGGAGACCCACAACAAAGGGGCTTCCCATCTCGGGGGATGCTTCACAGCCCCCCCCCCCCAGCCCAAGAAAAGGAAGGTCTTGAGCAGCTCAAAGGATACACGGTTGGGTTGAAGTTCTTCAGGATAAAGAAAGAAGCCACAATGACCAAGACCAGGAAAAGCGTGTTATTGTAGAAGATGGAGAAGGTGGTAGCTTCATAATCAGCCACTTCATTCTTCTTCCACAGGATTCTACAGACACACAGGGACGGCAATGTCAAAGCTCCAAGCACGTGGAGCACAGATGTCTGTCGGGGCCTGAGAGGTCTGGGGGGAAGGGGGAGGATTCTAGACAGGACAGAATGGGACCCGAGGAACAGGACAGGACAGAGAGGTGATGTCTATGCTGGCCAGAAGCCTGGCAATGCTCTGGCTTTGTGTTCCGGGGGATAAGAAGCCACAGAGCATCCCTTTTTCTACCACAGAGGGCAGGCACCATGCCATTAAGGAGCTGACAGTCTGAAGGGATACATAAGCCACAAAACGGGAGCAAAATGACCATGCCTTACTGGTCTTCATCAGTAGGGGCTGGGCCAATGAGTCATCAGCATTTATGAAGCATGAAGCTGCTCTTGCCCTCAAGGAGTTTATGGTCTCTTGGGGGAGACCACCTCTGCACAAAGTAATTCTGGTGGGGAGGGGGGTCAGGACAAGTCTGTACTTTAGGAAAGGCAGCTAGCAATGTGAGGAGGAAGGGCCTTCCAGGCCTGAGGGGCAGCTCATACAGGTCCTGAGGCTGGAGGTGGAAGCCATGTGTCTAAGCTGGAGATGGAGGGGAGGCAGCCAGTGGGAAGGGTCTGCAGTATACAGAAGCTGCTCTGGATCCCGCACCTTTGGCAGCCAGCAGGAGGCAGGGAGACCAGAACGGCACATACCCGCCGCCATCCAACTCTTCAAACCTATACTAGGTGGGTGGGGCAGTCCCTGCGTCAGGGGCCGAGAGAGGTACAGAAATAAATCAACTCTCCCCTAGACCATCTGGCGTCTCTTAGGCAGTTAACTTCATTATTCAGGGATTGATTTATCCAGGCCTCTCCCCTCTTTTTGGCAGGGCACTGCTCTTAGCGTTAGGAGCTAAATTAGAAGTTGGCAGGAGAAGGGGGAGAGAGGGAGCCCAACGGGTCCCGCTGCTAAGTGTCGGCAGCTCTGGCCAAGCCGGGGGGGAAGGGGAGCCGGCAACGACAGCAGGCGCCATCTCCCATTCCCCACGTGCACAGAGATAACCACAAGCCAGCCGGGAGACAGCGGAGAACTGGGGGCAGGCGAGACGTCTAGCCTCAAGCTCGAGTGAGAAGAGTGTTTAGGGGACAGCACTTGACTCACTCAGGCTCCCTACACAGAAAATGCTACCTCTTCTGTTAGAAATTCTAAAATTTAAAAACACATCTTAAGATTTTTTTCCCCAAATACCTTTATATTCTTGTTAAATTCACAAACCCTTTGGTTAAAAAACCCCACCTTTCGTCTTTTTCCTTGCGAGACATCTTCCTGTTGTCAGCCTCAGAAAGTTTCCGAGTCACTTCTTTGGAGACGGCATCCTCTCTCTTCTGGGCGACCCTGGGGGGAAACATGCACAGTTTTCACAAGCACTAAGTACAAGCGCCCTCCTATAAACAACCCCTCACAGTTCGCCTTGGCAGCTGTGGGATACACTACACTGGACCCCCAAACTTATTGTCTACAAGCATGATTTGGCCTAGGTCAAAGGCAGGCCGAGAGGCCACACTGCTAAGGTACTTTCCAAAGCTGTAGTGGTGATTTGGTTTGGGTTATTTAAAGAAAAGAAAATGCACCAAAGTTTAGACATTCAATAAATCTATAAATGCAAAGTCATGAGTACAGCTTTCAATCAATGCCAATTCTATTTACTACTTTTACCTAAAATGGCAAACCGACACCTCAAATTCTATTCATTTGACTAATAAGTAACAGGCACAAACATCCATTGCCCTATCAATAATTTAAGGGCAACCTGTGTGATTCTGGATCCACTTAATTCTTTCTATGATGTGCCACATGGACAAAGGGGAGATAATTTACACTGGTCGAAATAACAATTGGGAATGGACCTCACGTGGTGACCTCAAGAAGACTGGGAGGCATGGACCCCAGAGGATACTGCAGATGCTACAAGGTCATCACAGAGACCAGGCTCATCCTGAAAACACTGAGCGGCTACTCTGCAGAAACCTTGATTTGAAACAGAGAGAAGGAGGGAGGCAATGTACAGATAAGTAAGACATGATCAGCAGCCTGTCCCCAGGGCAAAGAAAATGAAAGAGGGATGACTGATAAATACGGCTGCTAATGAAAGGCAGAAATGAAATCCAAAATGACTTGATAAATTAGAAAAACAGTCATAACATAAGCTAAGTCAATCCAACAAAGAGTCACTAAATGCCAATTCTGTGCAAGGGTCTACACTAGAGTCTGGACACGAAGACTTAACATGAAAGTAACAGGCACAATATAGTGCCCACTTAAAGACCCAAAGTCTTACAAACATAAGGAAGGTCGACTCGGCAAAGACACAGAGCAAAGAAACAAGGAGGTAAAGGGAGCTGGGGCAGGGGAGGGTGTTAGGCACTGGGAAGAAATGGTGACCCAAAGCTGAATGTAATTCACTGCAGAAGACACCAGTCTAGTACTGACAGAATGTGCCTTGTTAGGTCTGTGAAAGTAATATTTCCCCTAAGCTTTGAATAAAACCAGATTTATACATTAAAAAAAGATATGGAAAAATAGAGTCTCCAGAGATTTAAAGTACAAAAAATAAGTCCATTTAGGGAAAGTGAAAGGAACCGGGCGATTTAACCTAGGCAGCTAGGTGCTGCAGTGAAGAGAGTGCTGGTCCTGCAGTCAGGAGGACTTCCTGAGTTCAAATCTGGTCTCTGACATTTACTAGCTGTGTGACCCTGGACAAGTCACTTAACCCTGTTTGTCTCAGTTCCTCATCTGTCAAATGAGCTGAAGAAGGAAAGAGTAAACTATGTCAGCATCTTGGCCAAGAAAAGCCCAAATACGGTCACTGAGAGATGGACATGACTGAAAGGGCTCAACCACAACAAGGGCAACTAAAGGAAAACAAACCACTGTCTTTAAGTAAATAAAGAACACAGAGAAGTTCAGCCTGAAGGAAGGAAGGAGGGAGGGAGGGAGAGAAAGAAGGAAGAAAGGTTCAAGGCACAGGAGAGATCTGGTTGAGTACAAGCATCCTACTGACCAGCAGGGGAATGGAGTGACCTACCAAGAGAGGCGATGGTGGCCCTAAGCGTAGGAGAACCTTCAGTGACACGTGCAGCCATCTGTCCATTCAACTTCCTGAAGGCAAGGAAGTTGGGCCAAGGCAGTTAAGTCCAAGGTTCCATGACAATATACTGGAATTAACCCAGAAGACAGTCTCCCTACTGTTATCGGCCTTTGCACCAAACTGGTTCTACAATGCTCAGCACAGGCCTGTCGACTCGCTGACCTGGCCAAATGGCCATTACAGCCCAAACTGCATTAAGGCAGCCACGGCTCGATCGACAAGCTGGCACCAGGGGGCCTGGAGAAGCCGAAGCACTGAACCGGACACTGAGGGCGATTCCCAAGGACACAACAGCTTGCCTGCTGCTCTCAGGAGTGTACAACACACACAGAGAGGCCACAAAGCACAGGGCTGCAAGTCGCCAAGCACAACTGTGTGTCCCGGGATAGCTGGACTCTGTGACACGCCCAGTCATGCCTTCCTGCAGTTAAGACTGCTGAGTCTTGAAGAAATTCTTGACACAAACTGGTGTTAAGAAAGACAGGAGGGGGCAGCTAGGTGACGCACTGGATGCAGCACCGGCCCTGAAGTCAGGAGGACCTGAGTTCAAATCCAGCCTCAGACCAAACACTTGCCACTCACTACCTGTGTGACCCTGGGCAAGTCACTTTACCCTGACTGCCTCACCAAAAAAAAAAAAAAAAAAAAGACAGGAAGGGACAGCTAGGTGGCGCAGTGGATAGAGCACCGGCCCTAAAGGCAGGAGGACCTGAGTTCAAATATGACCTCAGACCAAACACTTGACACTTACTAGCTGTGTGACCCTGAGCAAGTCACTTAACCCCAACTGCCTCAAAAAAAAAAAAAGACAAAGTATGGATGGTGCGAATTAGCAAGTCACCAATGAAAAGATGGAATGATGGAATGAAAACAAACCTGGAGGGACCCAGCAAAGTCAGCTGACTGATGCTATCCAAGCCCTGGGAGTGAGCAAATAGGAGGAGATGTTCTATAGCAAAGAGGAAGATTATTCCAGCACCTTTACAGAGGGTGAATGAGGTAGGGAGGGACCAGTTACAGAGCCCCGGTGGAAGGAACGAAGGTCTGTTCAGCACAAAGGGAGAGGAAGAGCTAGCCCACCTTGGCCTGTTTGCGGCCACAGATTTCCAAGGACGGCCCAAGGAAAAGGGCTAAAAGAGCTGTCAAAAGTTCACAAGATTCATCAATTCACAGAACCTGACTTGGCAGGGACCTTGGAGCCCAACCTGTCCAACCCTCTCCTAAGGTTAGAGGCGAGGAAACAGGTTTAGCAACTCGCCTGATGTTATATGACTATGACCTGGCAGAGCCGAGATGAGACCCTAGGGCGGGGCCTGTCCTGCTTCAGCAAATCAACGCGAGACGTACAAGAGAGAGGCAGGAGACAAGCCAACTTCGGTTTTAACTCAGCATTAACCAAGCTTCAAGTACTCATGAGGTCCACTGAGACAGTCACTTAAGACGAGAAATAATAATTCCCCTCCAACTTCTTCCTAGTCGTATACTAAGTTTGAAAACATATACAAGAGTTGACAACGTCAGGAGAGTCAGTAAAAGAAAGCAGTGATTCTTTCCCACTCTGCCATTTCACACAATGGATGCCATTCTCTAAGGACATGAATTCACATACAAAAATACAACAACTATGTCAGAAATTGAGTCCGTCTAACTTGGGGGTGGGGGGAGCTTTGATGTCATTCTTGGTTTTTGGAGGAGGTGTTTTTTGAAACTGAAGGAACATTCTGAGGGTCTCATCCCTGCCTTGGAATGATCTCCATGGTAGTATGAGACATCTCACAATCTCTGGGTCAGATTTTCAACAATACCTGTAACTAACTCTAAAAGACTATGCCACCGACCAAAATAAAACACTGATGGGGAAAAAAATCCTAAGAAGCTTTTGATGGCTAAAAAGAGACTATCTGGATATTGTTTTAAAAAACTGAATAAACATTCACCTGCAAAGTACTTACTTGTGTTTAAGGACAAACTTGACGTTCTTATATGCAAAAGCGACCAAGTAGGTGCTGACCAGGGTCATGACGCTGTAGAGGACCGCCGACTGCACAAGGTCCATGTGCCATATCCTCCAGTAGAGCCCTGCAATGGACAAAGCCCTGGCCTGAGTGACCGCGACTCGGTCTCAGGCACAGACTGTGGAGTCAACAAGATGCCTTTATACACAGTGTCCCAAAAGTCTTCGTGCAGCTTCAGAAGTCTAACTGCTACAAAGTTACAAAAAACATCATTTGAAAGTTTATTAAAATTTCTTTTACAATTTGGTGAACTCTGAATAATAAATTTTTAATTTTTTTTTTAGAAGATGGCATACTCTATCTTTAGGCAGTGCGTGTGTGTGTGTGTGTGTGTGTGTGTGTGTGTGTGCTTCTGGATGACACCACCTCGGTCCCCTGATCTAGCCCCATTAGGCTTTTTCTTGTAGGATAGTGTCAAAATTGTCACATATGTATCAAAATGGCATACTCTGGATGCTCTTGAGACTGGTATTATAAATGCAACCCATTCAGTCACTGAGCAGCAGTTGATGAAAGTTTTTACCGAGTCTGAAAACTGGCCATGCTGAATTTCAATAAGAAACATCAATATTTTTAAACTTAAAAATTAATCTTTCAAACACTGTTTTTTGAAAGTTTGCAGCACTGCATTTCTGGGGTTATCAAAGCTTATAACTAACTGCGCTAAGACCTTTGGGACACCCTATATTAACTAAAGTTTGGCAAAGCCCCCCAAAACCTGGACCCGCACGCTGCTGGCAACCCCAAGATGGGAGCCCACACGTCGAGGAGGCCATGAGCTTGGACTCGCTCGTTTTATACAACAAACCACAAACTGCTCCCATTTCTATACCCACTAAGGCTACCAGGGGGAGACAAGGGAAGTGCTGAGAATCATAACCATTATAAAAAGGAAGGAACTGAGACTCCAACATTTTGGGTGACTTGCCCAAGGTCACACACAGCTAACAGTCACAGGATCACAGGACTTAGGTATGAAAGTGATCTTTCCATCCAACTTCTTCAATTTAAAGATGAGAGAACTGTGGTAACAAAGAGTCAGAGCAGGAAGGGACCCTAGTGATCATCTGGCCCAACTCCTCAACTTACAGATGAGAACATGAGGCCCAGAAGAAAAGGGCCACCTCTGGCCCAAGGTCACCTGGGAATAAGTAACAGAGCTGGGACTGAAGCCAAGGTCCTCTGACTGGGAAGCCAACACTCCCCCCCCCAGCCCCCCACGTCTGCTGGCATCGTGTAGGTAAGGGGCAGAGCCCAAAGGGAACGTGGCTCTTCTGCCTCCAAAGATGGGATGTCTCCAGTGTAAAGCAAAAAGGACAACTTGACGCTGACTCCCCAAACCCCAAAAGTATTCACCCCATAGATCTGTCTGAGAGAACAGAGAGCCTGGGCCTGTTACTAACTGGTTACAAGACCTGAACTAGGAACAAGGAGCTGGGTTTACTGTTACAAAAAGAAAAGGGGGGGGGGGCACAGAGACACTCAACTGTCCTCACTGGGAGTTGTGAAGTGCAATAGTACTACAGTAAGAAAAGGTGTTTGTCAAAGAACAAAAACACTAAAGCTTGAATAAAGCTACCGGCAACACCTCTCAAAAAGGAGAGGGGCACCATCCCAGCCACTGGGGAGCAAGAGGTTAGGAAAAAGCACTCTGGAGAGGGGGGCAGCAGAAATGCCATCCTCTTCACCGGGGACAGCAGATCACTGCATGCTAGAGCTGGGAGGGGCCGCAGAGAACACTTGGCCAGCCCTCTCCTTTCACAGGAGAACAACTGGCTAAGAGGAAGAGGGTGGTGGACAGAGAACTGGACTGGGAGTCTGGGCCTAGGTGTGAGGCCTGGTTGTGACTCATAGAACTGACAGGCAGGCGAGGCCAAGCCATTCATTCATCCAGGAGCTCTACGGCACAGCTCAGACAGAACACTGTGTGATGGCCACAGCCCTGGACAGTCCTGGGTTCCAGATTCTGCCCGGCCACCACTGTGTGGCCCTGTCCCTTCCCTTCACCTCTGGGAAAGGCAGATATGAGGACTTCTAGCTCCCTGATCTCCCACTCAACTGTAAGCTCCTGGAGGGCAGGGGCTAGTTTTTGATCTCCAGTGCTTAGCACAGAGCCAGCACATACCAGGTGCTTAATGAACCTGTTGAATTGCATCAATCTGTTCCCACCCTCAATGCTCCCTCTCCCACGCTCCCCATCCCACCAACAATTCCAGGTCTGGCCGGGCAGGTCCTAGGGTCCTGAGCTCCAGCCAGCACCCCCAAATGCTCCCGTCTGGTTGGCATCTCAAACGCCAGAATGCAGGGTCTTCTTGCGCCCCCAGACCTGAGCCACACGATCACATCCCCGTTCCTCTTCTTCACAAGCCGCCCCCCACCACTCACCCCATTCCAAGCCTCACATCCCTTCTCCCGTCCCCCCCCCATCATCCCATCCGCTGCCCCTCTGGTCCATTCCCCAGTCTTCATCCCCCACTGACGTCACCGGTCCTTACTATCTCCTGGCTTCAGGCCTGCGCTGGGGCCGCTGACCTAGGTCAAGATGCTGCAGAACGGGCCTGACCACGTCCATCCCCGTGCTCCCCGAGGATCACTGTCAGGGCCCACACCCCTCCTCCGACCTGGGTGCCCCCTGGCCAAACCTGGGTCATTTAACCCCATGTTTATGTGTCCTCCGCCTTGGGGATCCATCAGGGACTGGGGCTGGGAGGAGACTCGGAAGCCCCCAGCCCATCTGCTCATTTTACAAGAGGGGAAACTGAGGCCGAGGAGGGCAGGAGCAGGACGAGCCTGGTCCCAGCAGGGGCTTAATAAATGGTTGACTCTCGTCCCATTGAACCCTTTCCTCTACCCCCCCCCCATCCAGGCCAGATCTGGAGCCGCCAACGGAGTCTCCTTCGGGGCAGAGGCGACCCTGGGCCTCCCCCGCTCCGCCACCCGCACCGGCTCCCTGTGGTCTCCTGCTCCGCTCTGCCGTATGGCCGCAAGAACGTCCTCAGTTCCCCCCTCCATGCCTTTGCTCGGGCTGGGCCCCCAGGCCTGAAAGCACCACGCCTTCGCCTGAGCCGCCCCCCCCCCGGTCCCCAGGCTCGGTATACAGTCGTCTTCGCTTCGGCTTACACACTTACACGGGCAGCTTACTGCTACGCACTTAAAATGTAACGGGAAGGGAGCACGCACTTACGGAGCGCCTACTGTGTACAGGACGCCCCGAGTAGGCTCGCAGCGCTTGGTATGCAGCAGGTGCTCAGTACGGGCTGGTGAAGCCGGCCTCCCCCGCCCGCCACGTCCCCAGGCCGCCCGCCGGGGCCTACTCACAGATGGGGATGGCCGACACGATGAAGGCGTTCCCGAAGAAGAGCGCCGACGACTTGGCCGAGAGATTGCGGCTGAAGTCCTGGAGGAGCAGGTCCTCCTCCGACTGCTGCTTGAGGCCACCCTTGGGAGCCATGGCCGGGACCGGCGACACGACAGCACACGGCCGGCTCCGCAGCCACCCTCTGCAGCGCGGCGCAAGCGCGGAGCGGCAACGGCGAAGGCCTGACCCCGCCCCTCGCGGCCGCCGTACCCCAGAGCGACCCGTCAGCGCAGGCCGGGGCGGGACTGCCGCCGCCGCGGAGCCAGACCCGAACTGCGATTGGGCGGCGCGGATGCCAGTCTTCACATTCGTGACGTGTGAGAGCGGCCAGGGCGTTCAGTTCCGGGTCCGGTGCGGCGCCGCAGCGACGTGGCTGCGAGTGGTTGTGACGCACAGGGGAGGAAGGAGGGACTTGAGTCTGGGTTTTTTTTAAACTCTGAAACTTTATTGACAACAAGAGTCACAGACACTGACATGGAATGCGTTCTCCGAGGAGGGGGAGGAGAGGAGGAGGAGTGAAATCTGAGGTTGGACCAGAGGGAGGAGTCCTTCGTTGGTTCTTTTGTTCAACTCTTCATTCATTCATTCATTCATTCATTCATTCATTCATTCATTCATTCATTCATTCATTCTCCCTTCCAGATTACCCTCTATTTATTTGTTTTGTTTATTAACATTATTTTTATACTGTGTATTTACATATAGCTTAATATATTGTGATTTTACATAATTATGTGCATATATAATTGCATCTTGTGATTACCTTGTAGCCATTTGTATGTTTATTAATGTTATATTTGTTGTGTATTTACATATATTTTAATGTTTTATAACTATGCAATTATGTATGCATGTATAATTTATTAAATATAATTAATATCTTCTAACTACCTTGCATTTAACCATTTATATCTGTTTGCATTTATTAACATTGTATTTATGCTATGTATGTATATGTAAATATATGTGTTTGCATATATTTACTTATATGTTAAGAATGCCAGGTTGCACTGTGGGTAGCTGGGCTTGAAGTCAGGAAGACCTGATTTCACGTTTGACCTCAGACACTTTCCAGCTGAATGACCCTGGGTAAGGCGCTTAACCTCTGTCTGCCTCAGTTTCCTCAGTTCATTTCATTCATTCAGTAAACATTTATTAAGCGATACGTGCTGGTGATACCAAAAAAGAAGCAAAAGATGGTCAAATAAAGATGAAGATGATGAAGATGGTGATTGATGATAGTAGCAATGATAGCACCTAGCTCCCAAAGCTGTTTGGGGATAAAATGAGATAGCATTTGTGAAACACTTTGCCAACCTCGGAGGGCTAAGTTATTTTATGTGTACTTGCTGTCCCCATTAGAATGGAGGCGCCCTGTGAGTAGGGATTGTTTCAGCCTTTGTACTGGTATTCCCCAGCACATAGTAACAACCCACGGTTCTAAAGCACTAAAGATCTGCACAAAATCACGTAGCATGGGTCTAGCCTTTGTCTCCTGCCCGAGGAAGGCCACACAGCTGCCGTTTTGGTTTTGGTTGGGACCCTTTAATCTGGCTGCTTGATTCTGGCCACACAGGATGCAAGGCTTGTCCAACACTTCTGTACATCCTGAGGCACTGACAGGGGCTATCCTCCCACCTTCCCTTCACAGCCTGGCCAACAAGCTTTCTTCCTCACTTCAATGTCAATTGAGTTAATTCTGAACAATGTAGACATTGTTCCCTTCTAGTCAGTACAATGATTTCAGTATTAAAATTCCACTTGTGGCGGGAAAGGGCAGAAGGTAAGGAAAGGCTGTGGCCTTTTGTGAGAGGAATCTGACTCCCAGCATTTATTAGCCACCCACCCCAAACCCCACCCTCACAATAACCAAGAAATGTGAACAAATACTTGTTTCCTTGACTGTGTTAATAATTACGAGGGTCGTTTTGCCACCAGACATATTGTGCAATCTTGGGGAAGTCCTCTTCTCTCTGCTGCTCTTGGTTTCCTCAGCCCAGTACGTAAAGCCAGGGGTGTGCTGGTAAATGTTTGACAACTGTCCCTCGGAAAAGTCCAACACACTTCTAAGTTTAATTGGTGTTATTAACATTTTCTCCATGGCTTCCTTAAGTCTAGACAATCAACAAAACAGATGCTCACACTGAAAATTTAACCACAGGCTCTCTAAGCCAGTGTGAGCTGGCTCCAGCACACCCCTTTGTAAAGCCCTCCTTACTCTGACCTCTCCTGTATTCTTTATTTTTAATCATGCCTTTTGGTTTTATATCACATTTACTTCTGAACATAACCCTTTCCCATCCCCACTAGCCCACTGAGCCTTCCCTTGTGAGAAAAATTCTAAACAGAAAGAAGAAATAGCAGTTCCACAAAAGTGCCACATCTCCTGTGTCTGACAGCTCATGTGGTGCATTCTCTTAACTCGGTTCTGGCAATTGGCTTAGTCATTTCAGTTACAAAATGTTCCCTTTCATTTTATTGTTTCTTTTTTCCATTTACATTGTTGCAGTAATAGGCATAGTTTCCCTGACTTTGCTTAATTGACTCTGCCTTACCTCCCATGCTTCTCCAAATTCTTCATTTTCCTCATTATTTATAGTATAAGAATATTTTGATACATTTGTATGCCCCCAATTGTTGTCATTTCTTAATTGATGGGCATTTATTTTGTTTCCAGGTCTTTGCTACCATAATAAATGCTGCGTGAATAGCTTGATATGAAACCTTCCTAGTTTTTAGCCACATGGGATATATACCTACCAATGTGATTTTTGGATCTACATACACTTATTTCATCTTACACCATCTTTCACCCACTTGTGCCAGGCAAACTTGCTTCCTGGCTGTTCCTCTAAACGGTATCCCATCCTCCACTTTCCTGCTTGGCAGAGTCTGGCCTATGTATAGAATACGCTCTCTCCTTGCATATATCCCGTAGAATCTCTAATTTCATTCAAACCCCAGCTCAGAGGCTTTAGACATAATAGTGATTACTTGATATCTCAGTTGTTAATGATCTTTCGCTTTTATTCTTAAAATTACATTTGTAGCACCCCCATCTGGGCTGCTCCCCCAGAGGTCACTTGCTTCTTTGGGATCCAGGATTAATTCTGTGAGTCATCACTCCTAACACTATTGCTCATTAGCCCCTGCTAGTGTGCTTCCTATGAATCATATGACAGTAGGTATAATCAGCTCTTAGCAAGGAAAGGCATCTGTGAAGATGGCAGAGTTAAAAACAGTAGCTAGAAAATTACCCATCCACCCCCCCATACACGCATGAGATAAATTCCCCCACAAATGCTCACAATATCTGTGGGAAAAGTAAGAACAAATTTAGAGTACAATAGTAATGAGGCATACACATGGAAAACTCACGTGGTCAAGGGAACCATAGCTCCATACGAAAGTGACACAGGCCCTGAAAGTTGCTTTTCTATTCCTAGAGACCCTTTAGTTACAGCATCCCTGCTTGAAGGGTTACTGAGTTGGGAACCTGAGGTCTCTTCTTCTCCAAAGCTCCCAATTGCCAGGGCTAGTTCCCTTTTGGGTCCACAGTCAGCTCTCTTCTCTGCTGCCAGGGGTTCCTTTCCTCAAAGCTGTTTCTGGCCTCACCTGCCTGCCTACACAGATATTTATCTGGAGTGTATAACTCTGCTTCCTCTACTGTGACTCAAACTCTTGAACTGATGAACTCAGACTGCTGAATAATACTGCCTCTGGGCCAGTAGCTATTAGACATCATGAAAGCTAGAAAGGGGAAAGCGGGGAAATGCCCCCTACGTGCTTCAGGTGTTCTCTACAAAGAGCTCCAGAATCTATACACCCTTACAATCTCAAGTTGTCCTTAGGGCTTAGATATTTCAAGCCCTCCAAAGTTGCATCCAATTTTTATTTGAGCAGTGAGATTGTACCTTTAATTAATTTCAATTATGTCTCCTAAAGGGATCACTAGGAGGTGTTAACACCATATTAATGAATTAATATCTCATTTTCTCTATTATTACTTCGAATGCACTTGAAAGCAGGGTATAAAATCCCCTCTTACACAAGATTTTGTGTACACACACACACACACACACAGAGACATATATTTATATATTTAGTTTATCTGTGTGTATGGTGTGTCCCCTTCCCTACCCCAACCCCTCCCAGTATAATTTAAGTTCCTTAAGGACACTGTCTATACCTCTTTTAGTTTGCATCCCTAGTGACTAATACAGTGCCTTCCATATAGAAAACAGTTGATAAATGTTTGCTGAAAATTGAGTTCAACTGAGTTTCTTAATCTGTAAAATGAAGGGCTGAATGAACTGAGCTATAAATGCCCCTCAAGCTCCAAACACTCTGTGACCCTAATGGTTTGAAAATATACAGAGCACATTTTGCTACAGGATTAATAAACTCATCTTTCTAAGAATATAATAAAACAGAAGAAGTAAGAGATCTTTCTGTTGGAGTCTCTGAGTTTAAAGCTTATATTTTATGAGAAAAAAATATTTTTCCAGTTCAGTATCAAAACATGGCACCAACTTACTGACAGCCCCAATACACATAGACCGGGAAAAAAAGGTTGTCTAATGGTATGCCTAAGGATACTAATAAAATGACTTGGGAAACTGAGACATAGCTAGGGAAAATATATTCTACTAACAATCACTGATAGAGGTTTTAATATTTTAACCTCCCAAATTCCCTGAGTTTCTCATAAATGCACGAGTTACCATCCATGCATCATCGATGCAGCACTTCAGGGTACAATAAATTAAGGTTCTTAACTGGAAAGAGATTTCCCCAGTTGTACAGTTCAGCCACAACATCATAACAGCTTTACATAAACTAAAGGGGCAGTCTGGTTTCAAATGGAATGTCAGAGATAAGTGAAACTCCCCATTCTGATACTTTTTAGCTTCATAGGCTTCTTCCTGTAGGCCTTTCACAATGGCCTTAGGGTTATTACTGGACAACCTTCAGCTCCAGATTTCCAGAAGGCTGAAGTTGGCAGCATTGGAGGAGGAGTTCAATGAAAGTAAAACCAAAAAACAGAAAGACAATGAACAGCAAAATGGTGTTCTAAAGGAGTGAATGAGCAAATGTGGAGGAGATGAAAACCAGAATAGCATACTTTGCATTTCCCTTCAGAAGGACCAAGTCCTGGATCTTAATGATCTGTTCCACATGGTGGGCGATGCCCAACTTTAAAGTTCATAGTGGGATTTCCAATGTAAAGCTGTGACAATGAACAGGACGGGAACCAAGAATTTCAGAGCCACATTTCCGATGACATTTCTGATAGCCTTTTAATCTCTCATGGGTTGGATTCATTTGTAACAAGATTGATTTTTAAACAATGTTGAAATTTAAGTCTTTAGATTTCAGGCCTGCCATAGTTGATGGGCTTGGATATCACAATCACTCCTAGATACAAAGTTATGCAAATTCGACAAATAGCATTATAACTATATACTATATATTATATTGTATTATTATTATGTACTAATATATTATATAATAATTATAATATTTATCATCTTCCAGACATGGTTCTTAAAGACTCAGAGCCCATTCCCATCTGTCTCTGGTTTATTAGTGCTCATGGACAGTTTACTTCCTAATCCCAACAGGTGACTGGGTCCTCAGCCCTGTCCTATGGGCAGAACTTGAGGTATGTGGCCTGCAGCACTGCCAGAAGCGCTGAGGCCACAGAGTGAAGAGTTTCTAAATCGTGGCTTCCAATCACACAAGTTGTTCTTCCTTCAACTGTGAGGCCATTGACAAGGCCCTTCTGATCCAGTCCTACCAAGAATGCTCCAAACAAAGCCTGAGCCTACAGAGGCTTCGGGATTGGAATGAAATAAGACACTCAGAAGGTAGCAAAAGGAAATTAACTTCACAGTAGCATGAAAAGGATGGTCAACAAGGATACACCATTAATTGGGTTTCCAAATCTGCCATGGGGGCGGTTTGGTCAGAAGCATGTGTCCAGGTTGACTCTGAATGCTTTGCCTTTTGTTTCTGGATGACCAGGAAGTTGTAACGGTTTGAGCCTTAGCTTAGCCTATGAATTAAGCTAAGTGAATTAGAATATGGTCCTCACATTTGTAACATCTCCTTTGAGAAGCCTTTGATAAAATGAAGGGCAAGAAAAGGTTAAAATAAAGATATGGCAAGGGAGGAGACAGTGTGCAGTCCTTGGCTTTTCAAATAAGCCTTAGATTCAAATCCCTCCTCTCACAGCATGTTTTGTTGCCATGAGAAAACCACTTTAACTTCTCTGGTCTTGGTGTAATATGTGGGGCACTGGACTCAGAGTCAGAAGGACCTTGGTTCAAATCCTGCTTCATGCGCTTACCAACTCTGTCACCCCGGGCAAGTTACTTGTCTATCTGTGCCTCAGTTTTCTCATCTGTAAGGTGCAGGTATTTAGATGTTGGCCTTGATGACCCCAAGGTCATTTCTAACTGCAAATTGATGATCCTATAAGCCCTCCTCTCTAAAGTCTGCAATGCCAACCTCATGGAACTGTAGTGAAGTCTAAATGAGATGACTTACAGTGAGCCTCTTTGCCCACATTTCTCTCTCAAAAGGATGTAAAACCTTTTAAGGGAAGAATTTTTTTTTGTCTTTGAATCTCCAGCACCTGACACATAATAAACTGTTTGACTGGAACTGCCTTGTCAATAGTTAATAGAAATTTTATTAAGCATCTAGGGGCCACTAGGTCCTGTAGCAGAGTGCTGGACCCTGAGTCAGGAAGACCTGGGTTCAAATCTGGCCTCAGGCACTTACTAGCTGTGTGACCCCAGGCAAGTCACTTAACTCTGTCTGCCTCAGTTTCATCATCTGAGCTGGAGGAGGAAATTGCAAACAACTCCAGTATCTCTGCCATGAAAATCCCCAATAGGGTCACAAAGAGTAGATGCGACTTATGAACTAACTAACAACAACGAAGCACCCAGCTCGTGTCCAGCATTGTGCTCGAAGAAACAAAGAAGAAAAAGGAAATGCAGTCCTTGCCCTCCAAAAGCTTAGAAGGGCTGAAACAAATTGAAAAACAAGGAGTGATTTTTAGAGATAAGCTAAATCTCTTTATTAGCCCTGGAGATTCCAATGCTTAATTTATTCAGGTTTGTAAAACACCATGAAAACGGGCAAAAGGAGACCCTGGGCCCAGGGCTAGGGAACCTGAGGCCTTTGAGGACACCAGCGGCCCTCTAGGTCCTTTGGATTCAGTCAGGGCTGCAGGTTTCCCACCCTTGCCCCTGGCAATGCTACTGTGAGCTCTCTTGTCTTTGCTTCATGGATCTAGAGGGCTTCAGCAAAAAAAAAGGTGAAGAAGGGCAGCTAGGTGGCAAAGTGGATAGAGCTCAGGCCTTGGAGTCAAGAGGACCTGAGTTCAAATCCAGCCTCAGATACTTGACACTTAATAGCTGTGTGACCCTGGGCAAGTCACTTAACCGGACTGCCTTACCAAAAAGCAAAAAAGAAAAAAAAAGGTAAAGAATTTCTGCCCCAAACCTAGACTACCAAGAGGCAATTCCACGATAGATTAGAGTGCTGGACCTAGATTCAGAGAATCTGGGTTCAAATCCTGATTCTGACTTCATTCCTGTGTAATTTTGAGCAAGTTACTTTATCAGTAGGCCTCAGTTTTCTCATCTGTAAACTGTTCAATCTGTATCGTTAATGATACCCACAATCCCAACCTCAGAGGGTTGTGGAGAGGCTCCAGTGAGCTGATGTTGAAAGCACTTTGCCGACTGGCATATAAATAGCAGTTATTGTTGTAAAACTGTTTTTTAAACTGTGACTGTGGATGGCCATCTTTTCAAAGTCCTTCCTCGTGCTCCTCCATGGCCCAGTTATCTCCAAGGTGGCAGTTCACCTTGCCTGGCTCTGATAACTCTGGCCTCAGGCAGGGGACCACACTTAGTTGGGTATGGAGCCCCCATGTGGTCACGGCTGCCGACCTTGCCTAGCCCTAGTCCCAGCTGTGAGCATAGACAGAAATAAGCCAGGTGCCAAAGAGAATATGATGACCAGTCCTACTGGAGGTCTGAGGGAGGGAAGATAGTTGTGGCTTCAGAGGCTGGTCAGGGTTTGGGAGAAGGGAACACCAGAGCCGGGACTTTAACGATGGATAAGACTGCCCAGGGAGAGATGGAAGAACAAGGGAGAGGGCAGGATATTCCTGGCAAAGGGAACCCTATATGTGATCAAAAGTGCCAGATGTTTGGAGAACAGAACAGGATGAGAGCAATCTACTCTCATCCAGCCACAAAAGCCTATGGATTAGACATAACATGTATATCCTGGCTTCCTGGGTATTCATCAGCTAAGAAAAATTGAATAATAACAGCCAGAATTTATAGAGCATTTAAGGTTTGCAAAGCATCTTGCAAATATTATTTCACTGGATCTTCCAATAATCCTAGGAGGTAGATGCAATTATTATCCCCATTTTGCAGATGAGAAAATTGATATGGAGAGGGGTTAAAGCCCAGCATTACACAAACTATTATTACCTTCTTTTTACAGACAGGAAAACGGAGGCAGATAGCGGCTAAGTGACTTGCTCAGAGTTACACCACTAGGAAGTGGCTGCCACTGGATTTGAACTCAGGTCTTTGTGACTCCAAGTCAGAAAGACACTCTAACCATTAGGCCACATTGCAGTGAAAGTGTAAGGTCTCCCTCCCTCTGTCCCCTAAGCAGTAATCCACAGGGAATACTTTTTAAATTATGCCAAGGGTACCCTAGTCTAGACCTGGCAAACTAGATGACAAACTCCTTTGGGATCGGGCGGGTCTCCTTTGTGTCTGTGTCTCTCCCTCTGGGGCCCCCACATTGTTCAGGGCAATGAAAGCATGGAAATATTATCTTTCACTTGGATTGTGTCAAATCAGTGTTGCTGGTATCAAGCCATCAATAAACATTTATGAAGCGCCTACTATATGCCAAGTTTAAACCACACATTGCAACATGTCATAGAGCCCCTAGGGCCAGGACTTGGCTTGTAGAAGAATGAGCAGTTTGGAGAGGGAGAGAGAGGATTCCCTAATCCTGTCCAAGAGCCAAACCATTCTTCCCTTGGAGCCTAAAATCTGTGCCTCCTTCTCCCAGTACTGAGGAGCCTGGGACCATGCCTGAGAATTCTTCCTGAAGGGAAACAAAGTTCCCTCCTCATCTGCCTGTGTTCTTTGGCAGCCCTCTGGATTTCTGGAGCTAGTGGCTGAGGCTAGACCACACGGGAAAGGATCCAAAGAAGGCTGTGGGCAGGCAGGCCCCACTCTCTTCTTACAGACAGCACATTCCTTGGCACAGAGGGAAGAAGAGAGAAACAAATTACAACCAGCTTCATTGCCTAGGAGTCAGAAATCCCTATGGCCAAGGAACTTCTTGATGTTTTTGATTTGGGCAGATATTGGATGAATACATCACTTACATAGCACTTAGCACAATGCCAGCACCTAGTAGGTGTTTAATAAATGTTGATTGATTGATTGATGAACATGCCCTTAACCTTGAGAGTCCTACTGTGTACTGTGTAAGGGTCAAAATGTTATCAATCTGTAATATACATACTCTTGAATAATAATATGCACTTGAAAACATTTAATGAACACTTGCTAGGATTATTGGAGAATGTTAACCTAACCTTCCTTCTTTCTATTCTCCAGAAATATGATTATTTGCAAATTTGCCGAATGAGCGAATTCTAGCTACAAAGCTAGTCAGCGGAACTCAACAGTTGAGCTTGGATGTGACACACAAATATTTGTGACCATATTGTGGCCTTGGGAGGCACAAGCCAGATGCTCTTCACCAAGTATGGTCAGATCTTGCTCTTTCTCTAGGGTTCTCCAAGAGTGGGTGACCTTCTGTCTCTCTTTGGATGACCATATTTGCCTCAGTCTAAGGGGTATGGTTAGTGTGGATTTACTTAATCAGAAATTGCTCTCAATTCCCCCTCTTTCCATACACCAAATCCTCCTTCCTCCTTGAATCTGCTATATTTTACTGAACCTTCATCATATTACCTTTCCAGAATAAGGTTTACTCCTCCCTCATGGAAAAAGAGAGGCACTGATAAAAAAAATCAGTAATACATAATAGAAGGGCAGCTGGTGGCGCCATAGTGCATAGAGTACCACACCTGAAGTCAGGAAGACTTGAATTCAAATGTGGCCTCAGATACTAGCTGTGTGACCCTGGGCAAGTCACTTCACCCTGTTTGCCTCTGTTTCCCCATCTGTAAAATGATCTGGAGAAAGAAATGACAAATCTTTCCAGTATCTCTGTCAAGAAAACCCTACATAGGGGCACACGAAGAGTCAAACACTGAACAACACATAATGGAACATCTAATATATAATATATTTTTTTATATTAATACATTATAGATAACACTATATAATATATATATATAATATATATATATATATATATATACACATACATACACATATACATAATGACTGAAAAGGAAACTGCAGCTTCCCCTGGTCACATAAACAGTCAGTGTCAAAGATGAGATTCAAATCTAGATCTCTGGGCATTCTCTCAGTTTTCCCATGCTGCCTCTCCTGGTCTGGGCCTTGCCATAAAAGAGTTACTTTGCAGTAAATTCAGGGGAGAAAGTTGGAAGACTCATTGTTTTACCTTTACATGAAAATAAAGAGTGTAACACCCACCCTCCCACCCCCAACAAACAAAATGTAGCCCCCAAGTGTTGTTTTAAATGCTCCCACAGTTCAATGACACTTTCTAAAATCTACTTCGGGCTCTGCCCCCCAGAGCCTGTATGTGGGCAGGGTTGCATCCCCCTTCTAGGGCATCTTCCTCATTCACATTTTGCCTTAGTGTGAAACACCAGGCAGCCCATCTGTGCCCATATTTTGCATGTGCCAGGCTATGCATCTTTACATATGGAACTCTTTACGTATGGAATGAGTCTGCTTTTAAAAATCAGGCCCATAAAATGTCTGGAGAGTCTGGGGAAGGCTTGGAGAGAATCCAAAATTGCCAGTCACAGATGGTGGCAGAGGGCTTCACACGAAGCTTCTCATGCCGGCTACGCTCTGAAGACCCACCGTGGAAGTGAGCACACTGTAAGCAGCTGCGTCTACGAGATGCTTTGCTAAGTGCAACAAGTCTTAAATCTGTGGAGGAAAACTCAGAGGAGTATAGAATCAGTGTGCTTGGCTCTCTTTGTCTGCAAGGAGCGTGGAAGGAATCTTCACCTTTGGGATGTGACTCTTCAGGCAGGCCAGTGGAGGCTATGGACAGTTTCTCAGAATCAGGTATGTAAAGGCATAAAATGGAGTGAATGGGATTACCAAGGAAACCAATCATATTGAAATATAGTTAATTAAATACATATACATGTATTTCATATATTTATTTATATATTATATATGTATTTATATATTTATATGTTATATGTATATTTATATATAATATATGTACTTCTACATTAATTATTTATTTATAAATGTACAGTATATATAAATACATAATACATAATATTACACAGTATAATATACAATATTTATATATTATATTATATATTTACTCTCTATATACATGTGTATATGTACATGTAAATGTATATATGAAGTTAAAGATCCAAGTTAGAATTCCTGCCTTTGAGCTAAGATCTGGGGGCAAGGAGAGAATTGAAACTGTGTTGTTAAAGCTGAATCGGTACTTAACAATCATTAATTTTAACAATGATGATTATCCAACTCTCACCCAAGAAAACTTGTGTTGGGAGAAATCACCAATAGCGACAGGCTATTTATGGTCTCAGGAGAACTTCAACCTCTTTTGCTAAAGGTTCACAGAAAACCTGGGCAACTAATGATTTAGTGGGGTTTTATTCACTTTGCACCCTGGGTACAAGCCAAGGGGAAGGGCAAAGTTTTTACAGGAAGATCAATTTGGGCTTGCTCCTTAAGTTAGATGTCTGATCATGGACAAAGAAGGCTCTCTGTGCTTTGACAAAAGATGTCATTAGTGAGACCAGTTTGCCTTCTTGTAGAAATCTAGTTTGGGTTCAAAAGAGACAAGACCTTGAAGAATGTGGGTAAGCGATAAAAGGAAGGGTAGGTTTGGGAGAGGGTTGTTATCTAACTGAACACATTTTCCATTGACAGGACTGATCTGAGATCTGGACACTGCTGGCCTAACGATAATTAATTTGGTGGACTAACTCAGGAGGCTGGTCACCATCATTCGTGTAATAAATGGACAGTCTGGCTAGTTCCAGTTATTTAGAATGGAGATGGGGATCAGGAAGGAACTCTCCCCTCTCCTACTAAAGAAGTGGTCTCCAAGCTCTCTCTATCACAGCCCCATAGAGTAATTTTTTTTTAGGCAATTGGGGTTAAGTGACTTGCCCAAAGTCACACAGCTAGTACGTGTTAAGTGCTTGGTCTGAGGCCAGATTTGAATTCAGGTCCTCCTGACTTTAGGGCTGGTGCTCTATCCACTGCACTACCTAGCTGCCCCGAGTAATTTACTTTTGAGTGGGTACATTTCCTAACAGATAAATTATCTGCCTGTGCAAATGGACTAGTAATGATATCTGTTCAGAGGACAGGAGGCATAGTGGATAGAAAGAAGGCCTTAAAGGCGAGAAGAGCTGAATTTGTCTCACCTCTGGCACACTTGAGCTGTGTAACCCTAAATGTGGCCCTTGACACACACAACTTTTCAGTACCGAAGGAAACTCTCAAAGACACTAAGTGGCAGAGAAGGCACCAGCCTGCACTGGTAAAGGGCATTGTCTCCCTCAGAGCTGCCTGTAGCAATGAAATTCACAAATTCAAACATTACCCCCCAAAAAAAGTAGAAATGTAAAAAGAATGAGAGATGGGTGAAATTATTCTTGATCCCTAGACTCAGCAGAGAGTCACTGGAGTTTACTGAGTAGGGGGAGTGACACAGGCAGCTTATGAAAATTACTTTGGTCTGTATTGTGAATTATGGATTGGAACCGGGAGAGACTTGGTGGGAAGATAACCTATTATTATGATGGTCCCCGTGAGAGGTGACAAGAGCCTGTACAAGAGTGGTGTCTGTGTGAGTGGGGAGAAGGGGCCAGATGGGAAGGATGCCGAGCTTAGATCCAATCAGATTTGGCAGCGGTTTGGAGATGGGGAGGTGGGAAGAAGGTAGGGGTTCGAGATGACACTGAAGTTGTGATTGGAAGGATGGCAATGCCCCGGCGACCAATAGGGAACTTCAGGAGATGATTGGCAAGAGATGGAGCTCCTACTCCCCTGTCATCACCCCCAAACACAGAGCACAAACACCTGCTGCAGAGGTCTAGAGGGTGGAATTTTCCCAAGTCACCAGCACAGGTGCTATGGGTAGCACTTAGCTTAGGTGATAACTGCCTTAAGGGCCAGGCCATCAGTTCAGTAACTAGGAGATTGGGAGGCTGCTAGAACCAGATGGAGACAGAGTAGGGTCATCACAAGGGGTCAGGGTAGGTGGGATTGTGTAGGGACAGCCTCAGGAAATGGGGCAGGTTGCAACTCTGATTGGTTGAGTACACACCCCTTGGGATAATGCCTGGCATCCAGCCTCGACTTTGGAGCTTCTAGAAAGTAGCTTAATTTGCCTGAAGGACACAGTACTTGAACTTGAGTTGTTTAAAATAAAGATGAAAGCTTTCATCGAAAGCAGACAACATAGGCTCTTAAGCAGAAGAATCGAGAGTTTATTTATTTGGTTTGCTTGGCAATCTGGGGGAGGCATTTAAGTGGAGAGATCTGCACTGGGAAGAATAATTGAATATCTGCTTGAAGAATGCATTGGAGAAAGGACAATTGGAGATAGGAAGTTAATTATTGATCATGTGGGCAAGAAGAGATTGAACTGGTTTTAGTTGGAAGGAATCTCAGAGGTCCTCCAGTGCCCCTTCCTTAGTTTCCAAACGAGGGAAGTGTGGCACAGAGAAATTAAGTGATTTTCTCAGTCTCCCAATTATTTAGTTGTGAAGCTGGGATTCAAACTCACCCCTGGGACTCTGAATCAATCTCTCTTTCCACTGAAGCACATGGTGCCTCCACCACTAGAGTGGTTGGGATGGAGAAATGAGAGAGGGAAAAGGTGCTGGGGAGAGAATGAGGAGGTCTCAGCAAGCTGTGGGATGAGGAAGGTGGACAAGAACGAAGAATGGAAGATGACTCTGAGTTGCGCAGCCTGAGGAATTGTGTCCCTCACATTCGGTGCCTTACTAAGTAAATGTTCGATGAAATGGATTGTAGAAAAGAGGTATTCTATAAATAAAATACTAGATGTTATTTTAAAAGATTAAGCATGTGAGAATGGAAATAAAAGAAAAGGAAAGTGAGCAGAAACCAGGGACACTTCTGTGAAGGAAATGGAGATTAAAAATGATGATGTCATCAAACCAAAATGCATCTACAAAATGGATTTTTTTTAAGATGAAAAAATCTGTCCTAGATGCCCCACAGCCGAGCAAGGCTGAGGAATATTCCAGGCACTTGGACGAATCCTACAGCTATTGTAGGCAGGTTCCTTGCCTGGCAAATTTCCTTGTTGGCCCTCAGCAGAGGATTTACCAGGAAAAGAGAGATGATTGCATCCCTTGGATTTCCTTTTGCTTTTCCCCTTTTAGAAAGAAATCTGCAGAGAGGCAGCATGGGGTGTGGCTGAGAGTGACAGGCCCTGGTGGCCTGGAGTCAAAGAACCTCAGTGTCCTTGAGCTAATTATGTTAACCTGACTCAGTTTCCTCATTTGTAAAATTTTTTTTACAACTGCATCTGCTCTGTCAAGGTTTTTGTGAGACTCAAAAGACATAATTCAATTTTTTTAAAAAAAAGTATAACTACTCAGAAAACGGCTTTTAAAAGATAGAAAATAAATTGCCTTTATAAAAATTCAGAAATTCAGACTCTTATTAAGGGTGAAATTCCCCAGTGAGGTCTCTTGTGTTCTTGCTGTGAGTTCTTGCCTCAGTTTCTTCAGCCGGAAAATAAGAATAATAGTAGTGCCTACCTCACAGGCCTGTTCTGAGCATCAAACTAGACAATATTTGTACAGCGCTTAGAACACTGTCTGGCACATAACAGGCACAATTTAAGTGCTAGTTATTATTGTTGTTGTTGTTTGGATATAAAGTTGTTTATTTAATTGCACAGATGAGAAAATTCTCCAACTTTCCAATTTGTTCTATAGTACAAATATACAAAATCTTCATTTTAAATTTCATTGTTGTTTGTAGACACTGTCTATAATGGAGAAGAGGACAAGCTGTGTAGGCCTCTAGATCATTTCCAATTTCTTGTGATTTCATCACCAGGAAGCTTCGCCTGTAATCTACAGTCTTCCTGAGTTGCCCGGAGCACGAAATGCAGTGACTTACCCAGGGCTGAACAACCAGAATGTGTCCGAGCAGGCTCTGAGCCCAGGTGCTATTGATTGAAGTCAGCTTGCCGTCCGCTATGGCTGCTCATTCCTCCGGGAGGTGGAACAGACGATCCATTTATAGAAATACTCTTGATGTTTACCTTGGAAATGCTTAGATCAATGACCTTCTCCAAGTCTGGATTTATGAAAAGGGGGAAAAAAAATCACATTACAAAAGGATTCATCCCATTACAAAATAATTCACCATAGCTTTTCTTAAATCATGAGCTCCTGTAGGACATTAAAAGTATGATTTGATATAGAAACATTCAATTTATCTTCAGCCTTTAGAATACAACATCGGCTTTGTGGTGTTGTACTGAAAAAAAGCCCCGTTCTTTAGAGAAGGCAATCTCCTGGCTTATTCGGAGGCTGAGTGATCTCATCAGGGTAACCACTCCCTCCAGTCGGTTGGGTAACCCTCCCTCTAATCTTGAGGGATTATTCTCCAGGTTTTCCCCAAAACCCTAAACTGAGGCTCTGCCCAATGCTGGAGGCCTTCCTCGGTGGTTCTTTGTTTCTGTTTTTAACCATTCCTTGGTTCCATAGGTGGCTGGTAAGTCTTTTTATCTCTCACTCTCAAGAGAACTTCCCTTTCGTGGGTGAAATTTGTATGCCATTTCTTAAACATAAGATCGTGGAGGGAACTGGAAAGCATCTTAGAGGTCAAGGCCAGCACCCTCAGTTTACAGAGGAGGAAACTGAGGCCCTTCAAGAGAAAGTGATTTGCCCAAGGTCATATAAGTAGTAAACAGAATCAGAATTTGAACTCAGGTCTTCTGACTCCAGCTAGGTGGCATCATAGTGCACAGAGTACCAGGCCTGGAGTCAAAAAGACTCTTCTTCCTGAGTTCAAATTTGGCCTCACTTACTGGCTGTGTGACCAAGTCACTCAACCCTGTTTGCCTCTGTTTCCACATCTGCAAAATGAGCTAGAAAAGGAAATGGCAAACCACTTCAGTATCTTTGCCCAGAAAACCCCAAATGGGATCATGAAGAGTCAGACACAACTGAAAAATAACTGAATATACACATCCCCCTGATTCCAAATCTAGTGCTCCTTCCAGCAGGGGTTCTGGAAGTCAGCTTCAACAGGTTCCAGAGAGCTGATGGTTAAATCTTCAGTGTGAACATTTACACCTTGGAAATCATCCAATGCTTTAGATTAAAATTAAACATGTACATTTTCCCCCAAGGAGCTGGTGGTTAAACATTAACCAGCACACAACACTGTGACATGCTGACCCCCTACAGTATCAAGGAGACTTAGCAAATGAGCTGTCCTCCCTCCAAACCTGGCTTAGCCCATGGCTCTCTAGACCACTTCTTGACTTTGCTTTCATGTGTAGGGAAATGACCAGGATGTAAAAACAGAAGGCATCAATAAAAATAGATTTTAAAAATTAAAAGTTAAAATGTTAAAACTATTTTTAAAAAAAGGATACTTTCTCTGACCAAAGGATATATTTTAAGCCCCATGTGTGACTTTGAGATGCAAAATCCTAAACCTTCCCTATCACGATTTAATGACAAATTAAATTCTAAAAACAAACACAAATCACTTCTAGATAGATTTTTTTAAAAGTAATCCTATATGCAGATCTTCCTAAAGTTGCCCTGTGAATTAGGTTCACAGAAAACATCCAGTTATCATCATTTTTTATTACTGAAGTACTTGAAAGAGAGTAGGCATTTAATTAACGCTTGTTGGTTGAATGATCGCAGATGTGAGAAGAGCACTAGTGATGATAGAGAAAGAGGACCTGGTTTCAAATCCTGCTCTGAAGATGGCTGTGTGACCTTGTCATCTGGGCCTCAGTTTCCTATTCTGTCATTTCCCCCCTCTGGGCCTCAGTTTCCTAGTTTGATAGTCTCTGAGGCTCCTTCCAGCTCTAGACAAATGATGCTCTGATTGGTTGGACATGTTCCCTGGCTCTGGCACAAGATGGTCACATTATACCTTTTCTTCACTCCTCTCTTATAGAGATCTCAAAGTGTTTTACTCATTATATTGCTCTCCTCACTACCGACCTTACTCCCAGCCTCTTGGCTGAAGGATGGCGGTGCCCCTGTGAAGGATGGAAGTAATCATCCTGGAGGCCTCTAGGTGATGCATTAGATCCAGGGCTCTCCTGGAGTCAGGAAGACCTGAGTTCAAATCCATGCTGAGACACGTACTTACGGTTCAGCCCTGGGCAAGTCACCTAACCACTATCGGCCTCAGTTTCCTCAGATGTAAAATGGTGATGACAGCACCTACCTCCCGGCTTGTTGTAAGGATCAAGTGAGATAATATTTATAAAGTGCTTTGCTAACCTTAAGTGCTATTATTATTAATAATCATTATGTATGGAAATAACCAAGTGGTATTCAAAGACACACTCTCTATTTTGGAGAATAATATATGGTACTGCCCAGATCCCCACCATTATCATCAATAGAGAAGTTCTTTGAGGGCAGGTACTAGTTCTTTTTATTGCTGTATCCTCAGCACTTTGTCTGACACATAATAGGTGCTTGATAAATGCGTATTGGTTGGTAGAATGCTGTTGTTGAATCATTTTTTCAGTCATATCCAACTCTTCCTGACCCCATTGTGGGTTTTCTTGGCAAAGATACTGGAGAGGTTTGCCATTTCCTTCTCCAGCTCATTTTACAGATGAGGAAACTGAGGCAAACAGGGTTAAGTGACTTGCCCAGGGTCACACAACTAGTGTCTGAGACCAGATTTGAACTGAGGAAGATGAGTCTTCCTGACTCCAGGCTTGAAGTTCTATCTACTATGGCACCACCTACAGAAACTCCTTTAAAGTTTTTAGTTTTTTAGTTTTTAAAACTTTAAAAGTTTTAAAGGGCTTTTGTATGCACATCTTCCTGGCACTTTACCCACAGAAAATGTTTAATAGATGTTTCTTTTTTAAATTGAATTACAGAGGCAATGGTATATAATAATGGACAGAGAGCAGTCCTCTGAGCTTAAAGACCTCCCATCTCTGACATACCCTGCCTCATGACCCTGGGAGAATCACTTAACCCTTTCATGTCCCAAGCAAGTTACAAAAGAGATGTTTGCCATCTATCAATGGGATTCCCTCTTACAGGGGCTCCCTACAGCAGAAAAATCAAAGGCCAGTCCCTATCCCTATCCATTGAATTGAATTGTTCTCTGCTATACAGAGCCCTTCCCAGTCTTTCGGAAAGTAGGTTTGAACAATAACTGAATGACTAGCTTTAGGAATCACCAGGTTACACAATGAGTCAGGCATCAGATGAATCTGGTTGTCCATCAGGACTCTGTAGAAACTAGACACTACTCAATGAAGTGGCTGGGTCTGGTGTAGACCAGGAAGATTTCCTCGGGGTCTCACAGAATGAGCAAGGCTGCAATCTAATGCTTAAGGTCACAAGTGACTGATGTCACTTCGTGTCACTGGGCATCTCCCAAGACTTCAGAGAAGTAATGCTGAAACTTAGCTTCCTTCCCTCTGCAGGAAGATGGAGGACGAGTAGTAACAATAAGGCCTATGTTGTCAGGCATGGCCCGTGTTTGGTTAACTCGGCTTAACTAGAGTTATTTGTTTCAAAGGAAGGCTATCATGAGGTAACAGGGAAATACTGGGGACTGAAAGCAATGTTTTGTTTCGTTTGTTCGGGTTTTGAGGGAGAAAAAAGATTTGCTAGTAAGCTGGTATAATAGTTCCAGCAAGGCTTGTGCTGTAGAGTATGTGCAGGAGCCCTTCTCCAACCCCTTTTAATTCCAAGGTATTCCCTCTATTCATTATTTCCTGTAAACCCCGTGTAGAGCCAGCTTTGTGTGAGTGTTGTCTTACCCATTAGATGGTAAGCTCCTGAAGGGCAGGGCCTGTTTTTGCCTCTTTTTGTATCCCCAGTGTTTAACACGGTGCCTAGCACTTAGTAGCGGCTTAATAAATGTTTCCTGAATTGAATTGAATGCTAGTGAATAAAGGAATAATCTGGTAAAGTGGAAAGATCACTTGGTCTTTTGGAGCCACAGAGTTTAGATTCAAATCCTGCCCATAGACAAAATGGCTTGGGCCTAGTAACTTTAGCCATATCACTTAGCCTCTAGAGGCCTCCGTTTCCTCATCTGTAAAATGAGAGGGTGTGCTGGATGCCCTTTAAGTACATTCCAACTCTAGATGGGTGATAAATCTGGCAAAGTAAGCTGGAGTCAGGTGATGAAGAATTTAAATTGCTAAACTATGGAGTTAGTATTTTACCCTAGAGACAAATCCAGCCACCAACACTTACTACCTGTGTGACCCTGGGCAAGTCACTTAACCCTATATGTCTCAGTTTCCTCATCTGTGAAATGAGCTAGAGAAGGAAATAACAAACCACTCTAGTATCTTTGCAAAGAAAACTCCAAATGGGGTCATGAAGAGTCAGACACAATTGAAAGATGATTGAACAAAAATGGTCCTGAAAAAAGAGAAGAAGAATTGCACCCCTTTCTTTTCATTAGGGAGGTGTGGGGTCTGGGGGAAGGAGGGACTATGGCAGAGGACTGTAGCTGTCGGTGTCAGAGGTAGCTGATGTGTGATGATGAGTCGATTGATTTTGCTTAAATGGTTTTTCTTAGCTACAGGGCAAAGGTGTAGGAGTAGGGAGGAAAGCGTATATAGAGAAATCACTGATATGAAATACAAAAGGTATCGGTAAAAGTTTATATAAAAAAAGAATCTCTTTATAAAAACAGCAGGACTTAAATATAACAAAGCAGGCAATCGTATTCTTAGAGTAACTTTAACTTTATGGAATATGTAAGTCTCCACGGTCTAATGTACCTTTTTTCCTAGTTCCCTCCCTGCCAGGAGCCCTGAATCATAGCCTGAAGTTAAAAGCTTCTCTCAGCAGGCTCTCAAGCCATTGGGCACACTCTGTGTCAGGGCGCCCCAGAGACGGCCCTCCCTCAGTGACCATTTTTCCTCTCAGCCCGAGGGGGTCCATTCATCCTGCTTCCCCTGCCCCAAGGTTTTATCTTGCTGTATCAACCTCCCCACCCGCACAACTTCCCTCTCTTTTCTATGAAAAACAGAAGAGAGAACCAGCTATTCGGTTAGTGCTGAGGCCTCAGAAAGGCCACACCTGTTTCTCTAATCTTAGGCAGGTACTTACTGGCCACTTGGCTGGTGCCAGGGGTCGTCAAGTCTCACCCCCATCTGCAAGAAGACTTCCCCAGTCCTCCTTAATCTTAGGGCCTTCTCTCTGCTTCCATTCTCTCATTTATCCTATCTTGTTTGTACACAGTTTTTTGCATATTACCTGCCTCCCTCCCATCAGATTGTAAGCTCCTTGGGGGCAGGTACTAAGTTTGCCTTTCTTTATATCCCTAATGCTTAGCACATTGCCTGGCACATAGTAGGTGCTTAATAAATTCCCAGTTGACTGGCTGACAAACCTTTCTCCTGGAGAAGCTACTGATTTTTTTTTTTTTGCACACAATCCCTAAAGCCCACAGTAGCTGATTTCTTTTAGCCAGCCAAAAGCAAAGATTTCAGCTTCCCAGAATATCCTGTGTGGTCTTTTGACTAGTCATTCCCCTCCCCATCCTGTTCCTGGCTTACAGACTTACAGAGTGTGTTGTCTCATTCTGGAACTTCCCTTAGGGTCTGGGGACCCTGAAGCATCTACCCACCCTGGAGCCTTCTCAACATGTAACTTCCCTCTGGAAGGTCCGCTTCCTTCTCCCTCCGTAAGTTCCTCCAGGAGCCACCATTTTGTGGAAGAGCCCAGCCAGGATGGCCTTCAGTCCCCGGACAGCCCAGTTCCTGGCTTCCAGACTTTAGAGTTGTGCCTCCATGCCAGGAACCTTCATTCCCATCCTGCCAACTCCCTTTTGTGCTTGTCTTCCCCTAAGAATGGAAGCTCTTTGAGGGCAGGAATTGTCTTTCTTTTTGCTTGTATTTGTAGCCCCAGCACTTAGCATAGTGTGGGGTCCATAGTAAATGCTCAGTCCTTCCTTCCTTCCTTCCTTCCTTCCTTCCTTCCTTCCTTCCTTCCTTCCTTCCTTCCTTCCTTCCTTCCAGCTTACATTCTCTCCAGTGGTAGCTTAATTCATTACCTAGACCAAACACTTGTAAGATGCATACTGAACAGAGATTTAAGGAGGTTCTAGCGAAGAGGGTGCTTTGACCAGTCTTCAGGTTTGTCTTCCTCTCCTTCTGGCCATGGTTTTCCTCACTCCTGACACCTGCAGGCCTCAGCCAAGTCAGACATCACTGCTGAGTTCCTAGCTATGGCTCCAGTCTCAGGCTTCTCCTTATCTTCTTACTTATCTGACACCTGATTTTCCATTTTCCATTAGAGGGGAAAAGTGATATCATATCAGGTCACTTGTTTTTAAATTTTTTTTTCAACTAACAAGGATCTATTTTTCTCTCCCCACTCCCCACCCCTGATCTATTCATAGGGGAGATAAGGTTTGCTGCACCCCACCAGCACGGGTACCCTTCTGTCCACAAGCTCCAGAGGCTGCCTGGGACTCAGCCCTCTCTGCCTGGCTTTCCTCATTTGAAAACAAAACAAAACAATACTCTGGCAAGCATACTCATTACATTGTCCCATTGTTTCAAGATTCAAGCACACTCATTGCTCCTGGCAAGAAAGGCGGGTAAATGTTTCAGTATTATTAACTAAATATATAATTTACTGACTCATCAGCAGAATCTCACTGTGCTGTATTTATAGCCTCTCTACATAATAGTAGATTGAAGGCCAATAATGGAATGTGTGCTCATTTTTCTTAGTCTCTTGTCCAGAATGGATGAATGGGTCACAGACTGATCGGGTCTGGCTGTGGCTGGTTGGGTGGGCTCTTTGTGTTTTCTTCTACTCCCAGTGTGGAATGTTGCCAGACAAGCTTCTCATCTGAGTGCCCCCATAACCTCAGGATTGATAGGTTTATCATGTCCCCAAATGAGATCTGTAAAGAAATGTTCGATAAATATTTATTAACCATCTGCCACATGTCAGACACTGTGCTAAGCGCTATGGCTACAAGAAAGGCAAAACACATCCCTGCCCTCAAGGAGCTCAAAGTTCAATGAAAGAGACAATGTTCAAACAACTAGGTACAAACAAGTTATAGGGAGAAGAAACTAGCGATGATTGGTACAAAGTAGGAACAAGGTAGGTGGTGCAATGATGGAGTGTTGGGCCTGGGGTCAGGAAGATTCCTTTTCCTAAATTCAATCTGGTCTCAGACACTTACTGACTCTGTGACCCTGGGCAAGTCACTTAATCCTGTTTGCCTCCCGTTTCTTCATCTGTAAAATGAGCTGGAGAAGGAATGGCAAACCGCTCTAGGATCTTCGCCAAGAAGATCCCAAATGGAGTCATGAAGAGTTGGACACGACTGAAACCAGTTAACAGCAATAACTATATACACACATACATGTATAATATATATGCACATACAAACATACATACACACAGGAGTTAGAGAATAGAGAAAGACAATCACTCAACTTACTCAGGATTTTGGAAGTCTGCAGATAACAGCTACCGGAATCTTGACTGGGCAATTAATATGGAACCTCAAAAGAAGGCGAGGTTACTAAGTGATGATGGTAGAGGGACAGCCTGAGGTGAGTCAGGGGTAGGAGGGAAAGTGTAGCAAGCAGTGCTGGAAAAGGTGGCCAGGGAGGTTGTATCATCAGGAGGGAGCCTGGTCTCAGTGAATTCAAGAAGAAGAAGAGAATAAGAAGGAAAAGGTTAAAAATGAAAGCACGCTTGTTACCTATAGAACAGGCATTCCAGAGAGCATGCTGAGTAGACATCAGGTGGGTCATTGATGGGATTGGGTTAAAGAAAATAGGAATAAGGACTAGTAAGTGTTTAACAACCAGCCCTCAAAAAGTATCTTCATGACACACTCTTCAATTTAATTTGCATTATTAATATTTTTCTCTTTCAGTTTCTTAAGGTAACCAGCAAAACAATAAATAAAGCCCTGATTTGTAGTATTTGCTGAAATATAAATCCTCACACTGAGAAGTAACAATCAGATCTCAGCACAGTTTGGGCTGGCTACAGTACCTCTGTCAAAGGAGGCCAGTGGGAGATGGAGAAGGGGGTTTGAGCAATGGCTGCCAGGGAAGTTCAGAATCCCTATAATGGGCAGTGTTTGATGGGGCTGTTGTTGTTGTTCAGAAGTGTCTGACTCTTTGTGACCTTATGGGCCATGCAGTCCATGGGGTTTTCTTGGCAAAGATACTGGAGTGGTTTGCCATTTCCTTCTCCAGCTCATTTTGCAGATGAGGAAACTGAAGTAAACAGGGTAAAGTGACTTGCCCAGGGTCACACAGCTAGTAAGTGTCTGAGGTTGGATTTGAACTCAGGTCTTCCTGACTCCAGGCCTAGTGCTCTATCCACTGAGCCATCTAGCTGCCCTTTGATGGGGTGGGTGGGAGTGTGCTAGTCATTGAAGAATGACTTTAAGTAGGTTAACATTTTCCAAAGGGGCTCAGCATCATGGTGGAGTTGTCCCAGTGAATCAGACAGCTGAGTGTAGCTGGAAAGCAGGAGTGGGAGAAATCTGTTTAGGGGGGCAAGACAACTGCTGTGGAGTTGTAGGAGGTAGGGCAGAGTGCCTGGAATTTGATGGCTACCCAAGGCGACCAGGACACTCCCCTTCTAAAACAGTGCTTCTGAGTTAAGAACCATTTGAGATTGGAACCTGAAAGCATCTGGGGTGTCTAACATCATTGTTTGTAGTTTGGATGCCAAGGAACTATAGCCAGAAACCTATTTGGGCTCCAATTCCATTGCCTGAGGTATGAGGAAGGGCATTCTACTCAGCCTGTGCCTTCCTTTTTTGTGATTCAGAGCTTCAGAGGGCTGGAGCTTTTTAACTAGTGACGGATAACTTGCTAGCTCTCCTTCCCCCCATCTGACTATGGTGGACCTTCCCTTCCTGAGATTAGTTGTTCCACTTCATTCCGGAAACCCGATGGGATCACTTATCTTAAGGAGTAGGTTGGAAGGCTCTTTAGCCAATGGCCTACAGCAAACAGATGGGTGTCATTTTCATTTTTTGTCAATCGAAAGTAAATGAAGAGGAAAAGGACAAAGCTGTCCTGGAGCTTATCTTTTCAGTCCTCCATGCTTCACAATCATTGTGACCATTTTTTCTGGAAAAGAAATGCCCTGATACCTACATTCCCATAGCATTTGCCTGCCCCATCCTAATACCTCTGTCATTTCTAACTATGACCAGACTCTATAAGTGATGAGGCCAAATTGCTACAAGTGCTCTGTATGAACATATTGTTGGGGAGGCCCAAGGCCCTCACTGGAACTGATTCCCTCCTGCCCCCACTTCTGATGTAAGGTGTTCCTTCTGCCTTAAATACCCTAAGGATGGGATTGTTAGAATGAGAAGAACTCAGGAAGACCTGAGTTCAGATCCTACCATCGAAATTTTCTAGCTGTGTGACCCTAGGCTAGTTACTTAACCTCTGACAATCTAGTTTCCTCATCTGTAAAATGGGGCTAATAATAGCATCTATCACCCAAGATTGTTATGATGCTCAAACACAATCACATATGTGTTTTGCAAATCTTAAAGCACTATATAAGTTCTAGCTATTGTTATTATTTATGGATCTGGCTAAATCAGGTTGTGCCTTCATGGAGCTGTTCAATTTAGGCTTTCAAATGTTAATAGTGGCGTCTGACATTTATATAACTCTGAAGATTGCAAATACTTTATGCACATTTTAAGAAGCTCACAGGCTCTAAAGTTACACAGCAATGAAATATTTGAGGGAAAATTTGAATTGGGAAGTAGGTGCTATTATTATCCCCCACTTTGCAGATGAGGAAACTAAGGCAGACAAAGGTTAAGTGACTTGCCCAAAGTTACACCACTGTTAAATATTTGAAAGAAAATTTGAATTCAGGTCTTGATTGCAAGTCTGACACTATCCACTACACCACCTAGGTGCCTCTATATAAATATATGCAAAATAAATACAAGAAAAATTGATCATGAGGAGGCACTAAAAAGCAGGAGAATTAGGAAAGGCTTCATGTAAAAAAGAGGTAAAGCAGAAGGGCACAACCAGCTGGATGGACTTTCTGTGCAAATGCACCGAGGCAGCTTCATCAAAGCTTCCCAGCAGCTGTGAGGGGCTATGGGTCTTATTCTCCCTATGTTATTTGGCCAGTTTTTCTTTTTAGGGCATTCTTCTCCTCATTGGCTTTTTGGACCTCTTTTGCCATTTGGGTTAGGCTATTTTTTAAGGTGTTATTGTCTTCTGTATTTTTTTGGGTCTCCTTTAGCAAGCTGTTGACTTGTTTTTCATGATTTTCTTTCATCACTTTCATTTCTCTTCCCCGTTTTTCCTCTACTTCCCTTACTTGCTTCTCAAAATCCCTTTTGAGCTCTTCCAAGGCCTGGGACTGATTCATATTTTTCTTGGAGGCTTTGGACGTAGGAGCTTTGACTTTGTTGCCTTCTTCTGGTTGTATGTTTTGATCTTCTTTGTCACCAAAATAAGATGATATAGTCTGACTCTTTGTGCTGGTTGCTCATGATCCCAGCCAATTACTTGAGTTTTAAACTCTTTGTTAAAGTAAGAGTCTGCTTCCAATGTGGAGAATGCACTGTCCCAAGCTTTAGGGGTTTGTACAGATGTTTTCAGAGATATTTGTAGGAACCTGTAAATTTTCAGCTCTTGCGAGGTGGTATGATAAGGGGCGAGGTGTTTACTCCTTTCCTGGACTGTGCTCTGGTCTGTTAGTGACCACAAGCACTCCTTTCTGCCCTGGAACTGAGAAGAAGGTTTTCTCTCCACTACCACTACAAGCTCCACCATGCCAGCACTCCTCCTTGCCCCGGGACCACTGCCCAGAACTGTGACCCAGATCCAAGCATGGGCAAAGCAAGAGATTCCTGCCTTAGCACTGGCAAAGAGATCGCTGCAATCTCCCTCTGATCAGCCACTTGATTCCACCTCAGTCTGTGGGTGGGAAGGTCAGGACGCAGCCACCACTGTGGCACCCGCACTCTGCAGTCTGTGCTCTGGAGCTGAATTTGACCTAGCTCCTCTCTCAGCACCAGAAACAGACTTTTCCCACTGACCTTCTAAGTTTTCTTTGGTGTCTGTGGGTTGAGAGGTCTGGAAGCTACCACAGCTGCCCTAGATCCAGTCCTCTGAGGCCTGCCCCAGGTTCACTGCAGCCTGTGTGCCCACACCACACTGCGCTCCTCTTCCCACCCAGTGTGATACACCTTTCTGATCAACCATCCAGGTTGTCTTGGGCTGGAAATTTGCTTCACTCTGTCTTTTTGTGGGTTCTGTTGCTTTAGAACTTGTTTAGAGCCATTTTTTATAGGTATTTGGAGGGGTTTGGGGGAGAGCTCAAGCAAATCACTGCTTTCACTCTGCCATCTTGGCTTCACCTCTTTATTCTCCCCATTTTAAAGATGAGAAAATGGAGGCTCAGAGGGATTACACTCCATTCATTCAGCATTTCTTAAGCAGGATGCATATGGTGTAGTGGAAATACCACACTGGATTTGACCTGGATTCAGATCCCAGCTTGACTATTTGCTGTTTCTGTGAACTTGTACAAGTTGTATCACCACTTCAGGCCTCAGTTTCTTCATTTGGAAAATGAGAGGGTTAACTCAGACGGCCTCTGAGGTCTCTTCCAGCTTTAAATCTATAATCCTTTATATAGGGCACCATGCTAGGTACTGAGGTCACAAAGTCAAATACCTTTAGTGCCTGCCCTCAAGAAGCCTACATTCCATTGGAGGAGGTTGGAAATACAAGTACAGAGAGAAACTGGCAAAAAAGATACAGGAAATAAGACTAAGTGCCCCCTAAGTCCAATTCCAGCACATTATCCGCTAAGCAGCACTGAGTAGCTGCACAATGCAAAGTGAACTCACTTTTATACCATACAATCGAAAAACAAACACCAGTGAGTGACATCAGGTGCACTCCTTGGACTCAACTCCCCATTATTCATAGGAAACCTCCTCATCCTGGAAGGCTGCACCAGCTTTGGTGTTCCCACCTCATCAGGACCCTCAGTACCCTCCAGGTGAAGGGGGCTCTCAGGTCAGCATCGCTTCATTTCCCACCCAGATGTATATCTTTAGACTGGACTCCATCATGCCCCCATGCCTGGCACGTTTTCCTCTCTCCCCTTTTCATCTTCCCTTTGTACGTGTCATCTTCCCCATTAGATTATAAGCTCCTCAAGGGCAGGAATTGTCTTTCTTTTTCTTCCTTGTATTCTCAGTGCTTAGCACAGTGTCTATTCAGTACATAGAAGGCACCGAATAAATGTTGACTGACTGACTGACTGACATTCACAGTCTTTCATAGCCTGAGTTCATGCTACATTTGTAGCCTTGTCCCCAGATCTTCCTCTAAAGGAGATCTAAAGATCTCCTTTCCTTCCTGCTAAACTGGACTTCTTACCATTCTCCTAAATAGTTGTTGTTGTTCAGTTGTTTTCAGTCATGTCCAACTCTTTGTGACTCCATTCAGGGTTTTCTCAGCAAAGATACTGCAGTAGTTTGCCATTTCCTTCTCCAGCTCATTTTACAGATGAGGAAACTGAGGCAAACAGGGTTAAGGGGTTAACAGGGTTGCCAAGGGTCACACAGCTAGTAACTGTCTATTCACTGCACCACCTAATTGCCCCTCCTAAATAGACCCATTTCTTTGTCTTTGCCTTCAATGCCTTCCCAACTTTCATTTCTGCCTGTTGAAATCCTATCTGTTCCTCTCAGTTTAAATGTCATTTCTATGAAATCTTTCCTGATCTCCATCCTCCCCTGCCCCAGCCAGAAGGACTCTCTTTCCACTAAACTCCCATGGCACTTAGTAATACCTCTCTAGTAGCACTTATTCCGTTCTCCCTTTTTTTCTTCTATGGGCTCATAGAAACATCTTGACATGATGGTAAATTGATGGACTTGGAGTCAAGAAGACATTGGTTAAATCCTGCCCCTGACATTGACTAGTGCTGACTTCCAAGAAATGCACTTGACCTGTCTGAACATCCTTATCTATAAAATGGAGATGGTAATGTCTTTCATAGTATCAAGCTCACAGGAAGAGATCTGTGGGTAAAGTATTCAACAAATGTCAAAGTCTACACGGTTAGCATTTATGCGGTGCTTAACAAATTATATCTCATTTAATCCTCACAACAACCCAAAGAGGTTGGTTTGATTATCATACCCATTTTACATATGAAGAAACTGAGGCAGATGGAGGTTAAGGTTTACACCCAAGGTCACATAGCTATCTGAGGTCAGATTTGAACTCACTCAGGCCTTTATCCTCCGTGCTCCCTAACTGCCTAGTGCAGAGGTCAGGTATTATTATGGTGAGCTCCTTGACAGGAGAGATTATATCTTGGTGCTTTAGTATCACCTGGGTGCCTGGCACAGTGCCTCTCCAAAATAACACAGAATTGCTAGAGTTGGAAGGGATATTGGTAGCCATCTAGTCCACCCTGTGCTCAAAAGCAACCCCCCTCCATAGCATCTAGGCTCTTCTGCATGTTCTCTGCTTCCCCACCAGGCTCTGGAACCAGACCATACTTCCTCCATAGCCAGAGACCACTCCTCTGGGAGCCCCTGGTTGACCACAGCAACCACAGAGGAGGAAGAAGAGGTAGATGAAACATCCAGGCATTTTCAATGAATCTGGGGAGTCAGATGGTCATAACCTCGGGTCATTGATTTTTAGAGCTAAAAAAAAAAACCCATCAGTAATCATCTAGCCTGATTCCTTCAGCTAAAAATGAGGAAACTGACATTTAAATAGGTGAAAAGATGAGTCTAAAGTCACAATCTGATATAGTTCCTTTTTTCTCTTAAAATATTTACTGTTTCTATATCATCTTTATTTTCAGTATAGCCTTATATTCTCTGCTACCCAGTGAACTTTTAGCTGAGAATTTTTAATATAGCCCTTGAACCAAGAATTTAGCCATATATATGTATATGTTTGCATATATGGAGCCTTATATACCTTTAGCTGATTTTTTTTAAATGAGAAGAAAAAGCAATTTAGCAGAATTAATCAATACATCTTCTGAGTCTGCAAATATATGCAATTCTCTATCTATAGTTCTCTACCCCTGCAAAGAAGAGAGAATGGTCACAACAAATTCCCTATTGTTTTCCTTTCCCCTGACATGGATATACTAAATAACACTGCTCTTAATTTTTATTTGCCATGATTAGAAGGCAAAGAGAGGGGAGAGAGGTAGTTTGTTTGTTTTGAAAGAAAGAAGATGAGGAATGTGGTTTAAGTTGAAGTCCATACAGATATCTGTGGTTGCCTCTGCTGAACTTGAATGAGTTGAAAGAAATGTGTATATTAATTTCTCTGAAAGAAAAATAGGTAGATGTGAGAGTTCTCCACACTGGCCACTTGGTGTCACTATCAGTTCAAGGCAGCTTGGTTGTGGGGAGTAAGTCAAGGTTAGGGGAAAAAGACATTGCCAGAGAGGGGAAAAGGGGACCAGGGTGAAACTCTGTTTATATTCACTGGATGTTGGCTCATGTGCTGTGAATCAGTTGGTCAAGCACATTTTGACTTTTTGGGGGGGGGGAGTAGATGAGTGTGCACAATAGGTCTATGGACATCTACCTACTTATACTTTGAAGAATACTGATAGATATGGCAGTTTTAATTCACAACATAAAAAAATGAAACAGGAGAGAAAAGGGAAATGTTGTTCCCTTATTACAGAATAAGGAAAGGGCTGAGGTTTATGGAGATTTCTATTTTCCAGACTTGGAGCTGGAAAAGACCTAATCTGTCTTACAGAGGAGGAAAGTAAGTCCTAGGAAGTTGAAGTGATTTTCACCAAGGTCATCCAGGCATTAAGAGGCAAGAGCAGGATTTGAACCTAGGTCCTATGACTTCAAGCCCAACATTCCTGCTACTGTGCCAAGGGGCCTCACAAAGCAATGGCAGAGCAGGCAAGCTGTAGGATCCCCATAGTTTCAGCAATTCTAGCTATATCTTCAGGTAGGGAACCCTTTAATAATCCACATCTCTAAGATGGTTGTAAATGCCCCAGAGTGGCCTGCATGGATGAGAGAGGGTCTTTTTGTGTTGTCAGTCATGATTTGTGGCCCCAACAGGAACTCAATCTACCAGAGAAAATCTGAGAGCCAAAGAGGAGGCAGGATTTCCTCAGTGTCTCTGTGGTAACCAGAAGCAGCAGCAGGGCAGCCTTAGAATTCTTATGCCTTGGCTTCTGAGATAATCTTTCTGGCTGAACATATCTGAAATGTCCTGCTGCAAGAATGAAGACACAATCCAGTGAGCCTCTGTTCTAGGACATTGGTTGCTTGCGTGAGTCATTAGCAGACCTTGGATACTTCACTTTCCCCGAGGGTGTAACCAGGCTGATGATAGTGTTACCAGAGCTGTGGCTTCACTTCCAACTAGGGCTTTACACATTTCCTGGTGACTGGAAATTAGATCAAAGATGGTTACCCACAATTACCTTTAGAATGAAAGAGATAGAGGCAAGACCCTAGATCCATGATCACAGGACAATAGTGAGCATTTCTCCTGCTTGAAGGTTTGCAGAGCACTTTACATATCTCTTACCTGATGGTCACAATAACCCTGGGCAGGACGTGCTATTATTATGTGTGTTTTACAGATGAGGAAACCAAGGTAAAGAGAAAATAAACGACTACATGGCTAGTGAGTATCTCAGTCAGGATTTGCATTCAGGTCTTCCTGGTTCCAGGCCCAGTGCTGTCTCCACAGTACCACCAGCTGCCTCGCAGATTTAGCACTGGAAGGGGACATCCAGTCCAACCTCTCATTTTACAGAGGAGTTAACTGAGGTGAAATCATTTGTCCAAGGTCATTCAGTTAAAAAGTTGCAGAAAAACAGGACTTACAACCCAAGTCATCTTTGTTTCAATTCATGTCTCCTTCTACGGTACCACGCCATGTGACTCAGCAAGATCCCAGAAACCACGCAACAAAGATTGAGTATCCACCAACCAATCTATCAAACATTTATCGGACGTGTTCCGTGCGCCAGGAAATGTGTCAGGCCCTGGAGGTACCAACAATAATGAAACAGTCCCGGACCTTGTGGAACTTGCTGTCTTTCTAGGAAAGATAACATTTACATGTACAGGAATATACCGTTAAATGTCTGCTGCCTGCTTGGACCTAAGGGAGGTGCCAAATGTATCTAACACATTGGCTCTACCCTCTGATACATTGTGATACACGCTATCCATCTCTATGGTCCACCATTCTGGACTATTCTGCTCTAAGCTGAGGTGGTTTTAGCATACGTGTGTGTATATACACACGTATAAATTTTTATATACACACACATGTAAATACATATGTATCACTGTATATGTATGTATGTATGTATGTATATATGTATATATGCGTGTCGGTGTTCAGTTATTTCAATCCTGTCCAACTCTCTGTGACCCCATTTGGGGTTTTCTTGGCAAAGATACAGAAGTGGTTTGCCATTTCCTTCTCGAGCTCATTTTACAGATGAGGAAACTGAGGCAAGTAGAGTGAAGCGATTGTCCAGGGTCACACAGCCAGAAATTGTCTGGGGCCGGATTTGAACTCAGGAAGAGGAGTCTTCCCAACTCCAGGTCTGGAACTCTTATCTACTGTGCCACGTAGCTGCCCCATGTGTGTGTATATGAGGGATATATATGCATACTTTTATAGATGTGGGTATATATGTAGCACATATATATGTAGTATATAGGCACATATGTACACATTTATATATGTACATGTGCATGAGTATGAGTGTAGGCATACACACATGGGTAAATGTATATTTCTTAAGCCTTTCTTATTCCTTTTAGTTTCCAGAAGATTGGGTTGGGTTTCTTTTCCCACTTCCTGCTTTGTGCCAACTAAACTGTTACATATTATGCCCTATGAATTTTTATATCTGAGTAGCTCAAGAGGAACAAGGCTAGAATAAACTGTTCCCTACAGCTAAAGAACATCCACTTTTTTGGAGTGGAATTTTCCGATAATGTAGGATCATAGGATTTAGAGCTGGGAAGCAGCTGAAAAGATCCCCTAATCCATCCTTCTGGTGTTGGAATGGAAAAAAGAAAAAAAAAGCCGTAACTGGGGCTCAAAGGTCCCTCCTGGTGCGAACCTGTCACTTCAGTGATGAGAGCAACAAGTAAAATGCGGCTTAGATTCAAACTCCAGTGTGTTCCGTACAACAAGAAATCCTGCCCTATGGGGAGAGCATGAGGAGGTCTTCAGATCTGGAGGATGCTGGGGGTTTTTACTTGATGCTTCTAGTTAGCTCAGCCTTTTAGAATGTCATCAATTAACCAGAGATTCAGCTAAGAAAGCAACTAAGCCTTTGACCAGGATGTGAGAAGTTAGGGGGCACTGAGCCATTGACCCTGCAGCTAGACACAATGAGGCTGGTTATTAAGAACAATTAGTTAAGATGGGGAGTTCTTCTTCCATCACCCTGGGGGTCACACCTCAGGTGAGCTCCCTGAAGACAGAGGTAGAGTTGCCTCTATTCTCTATTCTATTCTCTCCTCATCTCTCAGAAGAATTGATTTTTAAAAGTTGATTCAAACTAGACACTGTGTCATTGCAATGTGCATTTTCCCTGCCCCCCTCCCTGACACTTTGATACTAGAGGATTAGATGAGATCAGAGGTTCTTTACTTGGGATCTGTATTCTTGCTTTTTAAATAATTTAATAACTATATTTCGACATAATTCATTGCCTTTGTAATTGTATATTTTGGTTTATGCTTTTGAAAACAGTTCCAAGAAGAACATAGAATTCACTGGGCTTCCAAGGAGTCTATCACACACACACACACACACACACACACACACACACACACACACACACAAACACACACATTCACCTTAAGAACCCTTGGACTAGGGTCAGCTAGGTGGTGCAGTTGATGGAGCACCAGCCCTGAAATCAGGAGGACCTGAGTTTAAATCTGACCTCAGACCAGACACTTGATACTTACTAGCTGTGTGACCCTGGGCAAGTTATTTTACCCCAATTGCCTAAAAAAATAAAGAAATAAAATAAAAAAGAAAAAGAACCCTTGGACTAGATCATCTCTAAAATCCCTTTCTTTGCCTTAAGAGAGGAAGGATCTGGGTTCCTCCTCCTTTGAAGTCTTCAAGCAGAACGTTTGTCCCAGATGTAGTAGAGGGAGGACATCTCAAGCATGGGTTGTATGCCACAGTCACAGGCATCCCTTCCAGCTCTTAAATTCTGTAATTCTGTAATGCCCAGGTATGGTCCAGAGAAGAGTGCAGGTGAGGGAGAACCCCATTGCTTGCTTCTTCACAGAGATAGGGGGTTATAGGCAAAAAATATTGCATGAACCCTCAAATTCAGTTGAAATATTTGTTAGTTTTGCTAAAATGCTGTTCACCCCTCTCCCCCTTCTTTTTTGAGTAAGTAAGGGAGAAGGCATGGGTATGTTCAGAAATGAAAGGGATGCAAAAGCAAAAGACATCAATACAAAATTTTTTAAAAAAGAAAAAGAAACTGATTTGAAGCCATTTTTTGCAAAGGTTGCCCCTGGCATGGAAAATACTCTTTCTGGTTCTGTAATCAGTTAGTAAATATTGAATGATGAGTAGGACAGTACTAATTCTAGGTGAAATACAAGGTCAGAGGAGGAACTCATACACATGGGATATAGTAGTTGGCAGAAGCCTTCACAGAGGAGGAGGAGCTAGTGTGAGATCTTGAAGGATGATCAGGACGCAGAGGGACTGAAGGGCAGAAAATGGACCTAGCAGGCCTAGGACCAAAGCCACCAAGGCTATGGATTCCGTCTCTGCTCAGGTTATTTTGTTTTGTGCCAAAAAAAAAACCAACCTATGTTCTATGACTATAGAATTTGCTTTTGAGAGATAGTGTGGAGCAGTGGAGAGGGTGCTAGGTTTAAATCATGGCTCTCTCTCTTACTCTCTGCATGCCCTTGAGTTATTCCACATCTTTTTGTCTCAATTCCTTCATCTATAAACTGAGGTGACATGGACTAGGTAACCTCTTAGGTCCCTTCCCCTAACTCTACCAGGGGGGAAATGCTACCTGGAGAGAGACTATGACTGTCTTTATGCAGAGATAGTCTGGGAGTGGTAAGAGCTCTCAATTGAGATGTAATAGATCCATCTGGGTTGAGTCCCAGGCTTGACTCTAACTAGCTCGGTGTCCTTGGGAAAGTCACCCAACCTCTGAGGCTCATCTGTCACATTAGGGGATTGGACTAGGTGGTCTCTAAGGTTCCCCATGCACGACGATTCATTCTGTGACTCTTCCATTGTGGGAAAGAGACCTTAAAATGCGTATGATATTGAGAATAGCTCGATAGTGTTATCTTCCTAGGTTAACCTTTAAGCTTCCCTCCTCTCCTTAGCTTCTTCTGTGCTGCCTTTTAAATATGCCATGTTTGAAGAATTGCCTGGCTCATTAGCACCTCTTCCCAGTGGCTGGCAAGGAAAGAGAAAAGGGAAAATCACACGGGTCGAGTTCGCCACTTCTTAACCATTCTGATAAAAGATTCAACTGGACAGGAGGCAAATGTGCATTTCTAAAATTAGACTCTGACATTTTTTTTTCTGTATTCATTTTGTTCCCAAGCTCATCATTCCTTGTTAGCAAGAATAACTGCGAGTCTGTTGTGGGAATGATACAATTCATAAAGTTAATTTTGTTTGTTTGCCTTGTCTCCAGTAGACTAGATCCTACTCAACAGCGAGATCTTATGACTGTTCCCTGATGCCTCTGACCATAACTCTCCTGGCTGGCTTCCAGAACCCAACCTACCTGACCAACCTTATTTCTCATGACCATCCTGGGGGACTCTTCTCTGTGTTCTCTCAGTAACAATAATGGCTAGCATTTGGACAATGCTTTGAGGCTTGTGAAGCACTTCGCATGTGTCCTGGGATGTGTGTGCTTTAATTATTGCCATTTTACAGATAAGGAAATTGAGGCAACTTGCCCAGGGTCACCTAACTGATAAGTATCTAAGGCAAGATTTGAACTCAGGTCTTGTGAAGTCCAGCCCTTTGTGCACTGGACTACCTGAGTGCCCCAAATCTGCCAACATGTTAGAGGCTTTCCTCTTATTCTCTTGACTTTAGAGGGTTGCAAATGGAGCACCTTCTAAGAACTCAATCCAACTCAAAGTAAGTAATTCAAGTATTTGCTAATAATACCTACTATGTGCAAGGCAAAATCATAGGCTCTTACTTGGAAACAGGAAGCCCTTCTGCATCATCTCCAAAACAATATGTTTCCATCCTTAGTTTGAAGAAGGAAAATAGAACAGCCATCCACTCCAATACTCCAACTTTCCATCAGTTCTGGTATTTGACTATTAAATAGTAAGGAGTAGGGAACAGAATGAGGATTAGAAGCCAGGTCCACTATACTGACCTACTGCCACTTTCCTCTAATTCCAGAAACACCCAGAAATATTGGAGGAATCAGACATTCAGCCCCACAAGTCTTCAGTCTCTGGTCATGATGCTCTCAGGCTCTGTAATGAACAACATGTCCATTAATCTTTACAGAATGGCTTCCTTTGGATGTGTGCATGTGAATGGCTCCCTGTTTCTCAAGGGCCAGGGATGGTTGCTGTGTCATGTAAACTCAACTGCAGTTGGAGACATGGGTTTCGGGTCCCAGCTGTGTTCCACACTCTCTGTGTAACTGTCAATCAAGTCTCTGACCCTCTGTTTCCTCCTCTGGAAATGCAGACAGTGAGACAGCCATTGCTGACCTTACAGGGTTCTTAGGAGGAGCACCCTGTGAAACCGAGAAATAAAAGCTTTAGATGAACATGAAGCATCACCGTGCATAGAGAGCTGATGCTGGAATCAGGAAGATCTGGGTTCAAATTCTGAATACAAAGAAGTTGTGGATCTGAATCCATGGGAGGAGCTTTCCTACTGGGACACAGGTCCGCACACTATAAAATATACCTTCGAATTAGTAGTGGGCAGATGCTGGTAAATGTTTAATAACCAGTTCTCCAAAAAAAAAAAAGTACCCACAACACACTCTTAAGTTAAATTCACATTATTAACATTTTTCTTAAACTTTCATAAGTCTAGACAAGCAATAATTCAATAAACCAAGCCCTGATTTGTCAACTTTGCTAATTTCCAACCCTCACCTTGAAATGTTAACAACCGGCTCTCCTGAGCCAGCTTGAGCTGCCTCCAGCATACCCCTGCAAAGAAGCCTGCATTGGGAGTCAAAGCAGCAGCTGAAATCTCACTTTCCTCCTCTGTGAAGGAGGGTTTGGAACTAGCTAACCTCTAAAGTAGTTCCTGTTCTTCTCCAAATTTCATGAACCTATTAATGATTCTTTTCACATCAGCCTAGGATAGCATAGCGGAAAGAGTGCTAGAATAGCGCTAGAATAGAAAGATGTGGCTTTAAATCCTCTCCTCCAGCTTGTAAGGGTTGGGGGGGGGTCACTAGCTGTGTGAGCTTGGTCACGTGTCTCTCTGTGAGCATAAAAGGAGATGATTATCTCTTCTAGCTCCCTTTGACAATGGCTGTGTTATAACAAAAACAGAAAGCTGTATGCAATCTGGTCTAGAAAGTTTATTAAGCACCTACTATGTGCTGGGCATTGTCCATCCTGAGTGCAGGGGAGATGATTAGCCCTCAAAGAGTTCACAGTCTGATGGGCGAGGGGACGACGTGCAAACAAGAATGTCCCAACAAGCTTTAGTCAGGACATAGGCACAGCTTCTGGGCTACGAGTGCTTAGTTGTTTTCCACGCATTTGCAAAGTACACTTCCTCCTCTGGTGGCTTAAATCTCTATCCCCTGATCCCAGGATGGTGAGGGAGGAGGAGACAGCTCAGCTAAGAAGGGTCCACCCAGCTAGGGAGCTTTGGCCACACCCACTCCATCTGACCGTCTCAATATGGAACATCCCTGAGGCAGGAACTGGAGTGATCTGCTGACTTCATTCCGTGAGCCAGCCACAGATCACCCTGACAGTCAGAGGAGGAAAATCAGTGTTCCATGTCCTAGAGGAACAGCCTGCCTCTCCATTAATATTCTGCCAATTTTCACTGGTATTCTTGGGGAGTAGAGGATGGATGGATGGACGGATGGATGGATGGATGGATGGATGGATGGATGGATGGATGAATGAATGAAAACTTATTTCTTAAGGGTTTATTATGTGCCAGCCACTGTGCTATGCTGGTGATACAAATACAAACTCCCTTTCCTCAAGAAATTTCCTTTTAAATAGGGGGAAATAAGGTCTATTGGGTGAGGCAGCAAGTCTTGTTCTGGGGAATCATAGGGGTGGTGAATTGATCTATAGAAGGGTCAGTGGATGAGCTCTTTCCAGCATCAGTGGTACTATTGATTTGATTACATTTGACTATACAGTCCAGAGCAGGAGGTGGAAGGTAGGGAAGAAGAAAGGATGGAAAACAAGGCAGGCGGATGGCAAGATGGCCTCTCTAGGGGCAGCTAGGTGGTGAAGTGGATGAGCACCGGCCCTGAAGTCAGGAGTACCTGAGTTCAAATCCGGCCTCAGACCAAACACTTGATGCTTACTAGTGTGTGACAGTGGGCAAGTCACTTAACCCCAATTGCAAATAAATAAATAAATAAATAATAAAAGATTCTATTTATAAAAAAAAAATTTTAATTTTAAAATTTTAAAAAAAGATGGCCTCTCTAGATGTAGGATAGGGTAGAAGGGTGAAGTGTGGTCTGGGATTGGCTAGACATAGTGGGCTAAGTGGACTAGTTTGCACTTAGTTACCATTCAAGACAGTGGGGCCCCAGGACCAAAGTTCCAAAGATTTCATGTATACCAGAGGGTATACTGAGGCAGACAGATGGCAAGTTTACTTACATAGATGGCTGGAGGAGGAAAAGAAGGTAAATAGGATTTTGAGCTAGAGAGGACCCTTAGGCTTTGCCTGATCCAGCTCTTATATACAGCAGAGAAAACAGGCCTGAAGAGGTAACTACATATGCCATCAGTCCTAAGTGATATGTTGATTTGTGTCTTACTTGAATTTGTTGTTTGTTTGTTTTTTTAAATTACAAGAGACAACTCTGTGGGGAGATTTTTTTTTTGTACGTGACATAATTTTAAAGAGCATGAACAAAACCTTTTTTAAAATGCCTGCTCGTTTACAGAACTAGACCATTCCCCACCCTAGCCAGACTAGCAATGAGTTCCACACCTGGGCCAGGTAGGAGTAGAATCAGTGTAGCTAATCTGCTCTGCCTCTGCCTAGGGGGCAGGGTGGACCAAGGCAGGGCAGGCATGGCAAGGCAAATGTTTTCCTCCAGATTTGCATTAGCCTGTTGGGAGTTGTCTTCCATGGACTGTACTGAGCCAAATCTTCAACCCCAAATCCCGGAAACCAAACTCACAGAAACTTAAAGTGGATGTCAACAGGCTAGCTCCCTATTGCATCAGGGGGTGCACACAGGGGAGATTTGCCTGAAATCCTGGGAAAATGTCATTTGAGAGTCTGAGTGTCTAACCATGCATGAGTATTCAAATTAAAGACCTATTTGCTTTTCCTTGTACCTGAAAGCACACTGTGTTTTGCACCAAGATTACTATACAAGGCCTGTGTGCCATAACTGAGCATTCTTTTTAATGCGCTTGCACAAGATTCATACCAACTGTCCCTGGAAGAAAAAAGGCAGGTGGAAACAATGAGCAACTGCTTCAAAACTGGATGATAAGGCTGTGATCCTGGGAAATGGGTCAAAATCAGAGAGGTACATCATCTTGAAACAAAAAGAGGATGAAACCTCAGGCAACTCATGTCCAAGAGTTAGAGGATTCTTGGACCCATTCCTGGAATGTTTTAAATGTGAGCTCACTGCATTAGGGATTACTTCTAAGCACCTTCCTTCAAGGCTTAGCTCAAGTGCAGTCTGTAATAGGAAGCCTTTTTCAATCCCCTAGTTCTTGTATCCTCTTAGGATGGAAGCTCATTGAGGACAGAGACCATTTCCCCAGTGTCTAGCCCATAAGAGAGGCTTAATTAATGCATATTAGTTGACTGCATTCTCTCTTCTCCAATAATCAGAATCCTGGCTTTAGAAGTGGAAGAAACTGAAAGGTTATTTATCATTTTACAGATGAGGAAACTGAGGCACAAAGGTTACTGAGGTGAAATTTGAAGTCAGGTCTTCTTCACTTCAAGGGCAATGCTCCATCCCTAGGCATCACCTCTCATATACTCATGTACCTATTTATCTGTTTACATGCTGTATCCCTCCAGTTGGTTTCCTCTATAGGGATCTAAGATTTTAGGGAACTCAGCTGAGGAGACTCTGCAGTTGCTCTGCAATATATGGAGGTCCCTGAAGATACTGAGAGGTAGAGGTAGCTCTGTAGCTCAGACATGACTTGAACCCAAGTCTTCCTGATTCCTAGGCAAGCTTGGAGCCTTAGGTTCTCTGACTCCAAATCTAGTTGTCTTTCCAAAACACCATGTTCTCCCTATTTTCTGGAATTAAAGACTAGAGAATTATGCATAAGAAAGCTTTCCCCTTTAAGCGCTAATACAGGTAACACATTTGAAGGCTATCATAGACTGCATTGGTTTAACTAGATTGCTTTCCTTCTCTCTTGGCAGTTTTATTCTATATTTGTAATAATGTTATCTTCGATGATCTTTTCCATTATTTTGGAATCTACCTTTCTTGGAATTACCCTTAAAATCGATCTGAATGCCTTTCAAAACGTGTTATTTCCATGATAGAGTCTGCTGCATGTATTTGCTCAGGTCCAGACATTTTAATCAACTTCTTTCATTTTCTTAATTAATATTCCAACTTCTGCAAATAGTGCATTGCGCATTGAGATGATGGATTCTAAATGTGCTCCCACTATTTTTTTTACCAATGAAACTGCCATATACATGCCAACTCATTGATTCAATTTCAAATCCATTTGTTGTCCTCTTTGTTTTATTTACACATGTCTTTGGGGTGATTTGGATCATCTAGGTGTAATGTCAAGATCTCTTAAGTTAATTTTTTTATCCAACTGCACAGCAGTCTCTTCCACAATGTCCTACAAATAGGCCTCTGCCTTAAACACTGTTACCTTTGACTGCCATGTCTTTCCACTTCTCAAGGAGATCAAGTGTTGACTGAATCGCAAGGCATCTGGGTTCTTTTGACCTCTTCATTGTGACACCTTCTTTCTTTCCTTTTTTTTTTTTTGACATTTTCTTTCTCTCAGTGAAACAACTCCAAGAAATGATGTTAGTGTCAATGTTTGTACTTTTGTCCATTTCCTAATTTTTCAAGTCAACAGTTCATTTGAATAGGTCGGCCTAGAGTGATTGTAATTACATGAAATGTCTTCTCATCTTTGTCTTTTCTTTTAGTTTAATGCTGATTTTATTTTTGATTCAACTAGCTGGCGACATGCTCTCACACAGCTGATTCTGAAATAACTCCCATATCAGAAACCAGTCATTTCTTGCCTAAGATAAAGCCAATTTCTATTTGTAAAAATGTCATGTGCTGTACATCATGCTGATTACCTTCTGATTCTTCACACTCATGATATACAGACATGAGGCTTCTGAGGGGTTTGCGAGCTCTTGGCCTCTTTGATTTCATGTTCCCTGACCATATTTCCTGACCATGTTCCTCTATGCCCACCTTCAAGTACAGGCTACTGAATTTCAAAGTAAATATTGCCTTAATTTGGAAGCTCTTTTCCCCTTCATACATTTTTTTCCTTCGTCTTCCCCCTTTGCCAGAGATGTGCTTAAGTGACACTTTTCTCAATGGTTGTCATTTTGTTTATGCTCATCATGGGCCCTGTGTTTCTGGTAAGGGAGATAACCTTTCCAAAGGCAGAAGAGAGAATAGCATCTACGGGGAATAGAAAGTAGGCCAGTCTGTCTGGAAATACAGACTACGTGAAAGGGAGTAATAATGGGGCATAAGTTTGGAAAGGTAAGCTGGAGATAAGTCTTCACAGTCTCAGTCTGTGAGACAAAAAGGCTCACGGAACGGAAGGTCCTGCCTTGGCCAGGATTACCAAAAAACACATGACTTGATGGAGCAAAATAGCATTTCAAAGGCTGGTCTCAAATAGCTGTCTCTCGTGAATTTGCTAAGAGCCGAGGAGATCCCACAGACATCACTGCTCAGTGAATGGTCCATTACCTATTAGCTTCCAGTGGGGCAATAACCAGGAAGCAGAGCTGTGGAGGACCAAAGAGAAGAGCGATTTCCCATCAACAAGGAAGTTTAGGGATGCCAATAAGCTCACTGAATGGAGCCCAAAGGAGGAAAAAAGACCTGGGTTCAAATCCTAACTTTGCTGCTTACTATCTATACGACAGTAGGGAAGTCAGCTAACCATTCTGAATCACTTTCCTTCTTTTTTGAAATGAAGAGGACCGTTTTAAACTCTACTTTTAGAAAGTCAATGAACTTTGTACCCCTTGACTGCTTCATAGAGCGCTCTTCCTGTAAAACAAAGTTCAAGCATCATCTTCCGCAGGAAGCCTTTCCCTTTCCCCAATCGCCGGTGTCCTCTCTCGCAAATAATCTTGTCTTCAACTATTTTGTATATATTTGTGTTTCTTTATTTTTTATTTAATTTATTTTTTTTTACTTATAATATATATATTTCTATGTGTGCTTGCTGTATCCTTCATTGCAGTGTAAGCTTCATGCGAGCAGGGATTGTTTCCTTCTTTGTACCACCATCCTCAGAGTATTTGGCATATAGTAGATGACTGATAAATACTTACTGATTGATTGGTTGACCCAGTTATACCAACACTAGACACATACCTGAAGAAGGTCAAAGATAAAGGGAAAAATATATACATACACACACACACATATATGTATATACACATACATATATACATGCCTACATATATTTATCTATATGTGTGTATATTTATTGTTATTATTTAGTTATTTTCAGTTATATCTGACTCTTTGTGACTCCATTTGGGCTTTTGTTGGCCAAGATACTGGAGTGGTTTGCCATTTCCTTCTCCAGCTTGTTTTACAGATGAGGAAACTGAGGCAAACAGAGAGAAGTGACTTGCCCAGGGTCACACAGCTAGTAAGTTTCTGAGGCCAGATTTGACTTTAAAAAGATGATACTTCCTGACTTCAAGCCTGGCACTCTATCCACCATGCAACCTAGCTGCCCTGTGTATATTTATAGTTAACCCCTTTTGTAGTAACAAAGAACAAGAAGGGAAATGGATGCCCACCAACCAAAGAGTGACTGAACAAAGCCTTTTCGCCCAGATTTTGGAAAGCAGCTGGAATGGCACTCTGATGAGTTTATCTGTCAGTACTTCTATCTCAGATCAGTGCTGCAGTAAGATCAGGAGCCGGGGTCCAGAACTGAGCAGGAGGAGCACATCAGTTGGAATTCCATTTAGAAAATTGCTCCCTGAAACAAGACACCATGTTTGGAACACCAATATCCCGTTCCTCTCCCCACCCACTCAGGAGATGGCCTGTGTCTGCAGAACACGGAACTCTATGAACTCAGAAAGGCACAGTCACTGAACAGCATAGTCCAGGTGAAACAGGTCAGAATAACGCTTAGCCCAGCCAGGGGTCATTGGCAACCTAAAGAAAACTTTAATTGGGTTTGGCTAATCCGAGAAGGATTAAAATACTGGGAACAGAGCTGTAGCAGAACACTGAGCACCCCGTTCAAAATAGCCCCGCAGGCCTTGGAACTCATTAAAACAACCTCCAATTAGGCAGAGAACACAGTTTGGCAATATTGTAAACCTGTGACTGAGCAGAAGGGCCTTCCCTGCCTTACATTGCTAATGGGTACTCGACCAGAATGTGGGCAAAGAGTGAAAGGGCAGGGCTGAGGATGAGGAGTGCTGTGGGTAAGTCAGTCAGGACCAAAGCCTTCCTTCTCTGACCACCAATGCCCAGCAACCTCTGACTCAGGCTTTGATCCCCAAGTATAAAATCGCCTTTTAAGGAAAATTCAGCAGGTGCACACTGAAAAGGAGAACTCGGAATAGCACAAGCCAACACCAGTAGTCCTATACCTATTAAGAGTATTCTTCTCCTTTGTTTGGCAGTCACAGAATCATAGCTTTAGATCAGAGGGTCTTGATCTGGGGTCTATGAACTCATTGATTCATGACTAGATTTTGGAAGGTCCATGAAATCGAATGGGGGTGGGAGGGAGAAAGCTACATCTTTATTTTCATTAAATTCTAATTGAAATGATCAATCCAAAAATCTTCTGAGAAGGGGGCCATGGGTTTCATCAGACTGCCAAAGGGGTCCATGTCACCCACAAAAAAGTTAATGACCCCAGATCTAGAGCTGGAGTGGACTTCAAAGGCCACCCCCTGTTTTATTGCTGAGGTCCAAAGAGGATAATTCATTCGCCCGAGGTCAAAGAGGAAGTAAGTGGCTGAGCCAGAATTTGAACCCAAAACCTGGGACTCCAAGTTTAGAATCTAAATCAGTGTTATTTCCACCACATCACACTGTATGAATCACAACTGTGCTATGCTTAAGTATAGTGATGTGTGGTATAGCCAAAAATGTGGCTCATTCCTACTCTACAATGCTTTAGGGCAGTTAGTTGACAGTGGATAGATTGCTGAGTCTGGAGTCAGAAAGACCTGAGTTCAATTCCAGCCTCAGACACTTACTAACTGTGTGACCTTGGGCAAATCACTTAACCCTGTTGTCCTCAGTTTCTTCATCTGTAAAATGAACTGGAGAAGGAAATGACAAACCACTCCAGTATCTCTACCAAGAAAGCCCCAGACAGAGTCGTGAAGACTCAGACACATCTGAACAACAAAAACAATGCTTTAAGATTTATGAAGTGCATTCCTGGCAACAACAGAGAAAGTGGTTCTAATATTATTACACCTATTTTATATGTTAGGAAATTGAAACTCAGGGAGCTCAGGTAATCATAATATCTAGCATTTCTACAGGTTTCTACAGCATTTCTCAAGGTTTATAAAACACTTTACAAATATCATCTCATTGGATCCTCTTAGCAACCCTAGGAGATAGGTGCCATGCTCATGCCCATTTTGCAGATGAAGAAACTAAGGCTGAAAGAAGTTGTGACTTGCCCTGGATCACACAGCTAGAAAGTGTCTGAGGCCAGATTGACACAGGTAGTCCTGATTCCAGATTTATCACCCTACCCACTGTGCCCCTCAGCTGCTTAGGGTAACTTGAAGACAAGTCTAAGCTTTCAGAAAGATTTATTTGGTTAAATGTGCTTCCAAGACCAGCCAGAGGTGTGAGGGGAACAGCAGCCCTCCCAGATATATTGAAGGGGGTGCCAAGGCCAGAAGAGGACAGAGAGCTTTGGGGCCCAGAAAAGGAGACTGCATTGCTCAATGAGACTTTATATGAGCAAGATAGGCTTTCCCAAGCTCTGGCCAGGAGATCAGTGGGGGTAGCACCCAAGATGACTAAGCTAGGGAGGGGAGTGAAAAAGGAAAGTCCCTGCTGATAAGCCAGGCTGCCCAGATGCCATAGTCAAGGTTGGAGAGGCCGAAGGACTGTGAAGGTCAGCTCTGGCCATTGAATTCCAAGGCAGTGGGACTCAAGGAAATTCATGTCAAGGCCCATCCTAGAAGAATTTTAAACTGTAGGGAAGGAATAAGGAACAGAGAAAAAGGCCCTGGTGGCTTACAGGAAAATGATGCAACTCTTTCTGTTCTGTAAATTGTTCATCTTTTCATTTGTCAGGGTACTCCCATCCTCTTTGTATAGTCTTTGTTTTCCAATCATGCCTCAAGGTAAATTCCTTTGAAATACCCAAGATGCCTTGAGAATAAGTGGACCTAGGAAATGGACAGTTTTCAAAAGAAAAATCACAAGCCGTCAACAAACATATGGAAACTTGTTCCATGCCGTTGATAAGAGAAATGCAGACTGAAACAATTCTGAGGTTTCACCTTGCATGCAGCAAATTGACAAAGACAAATAAAGCTGGACAGGCAGGGAGGCATGCCCAAGCATTCTTGGCAGAATGGGGAATTGGTCCAGCCATTCTGGAAAAGAAGTTGAAATTATACGAGGAAAATGACTAAACGATTCATGTCCTTTGACTCAAAGATGCCACCACTGGACATATAGCTCAAGGAGATCAAACACAGTAAGAAAGGTCCCAAATATACCAAAAATACCAAAAGCAGCATTTTTTTTGGTGGTATCCAAAAAACTGGAAATAAAGTGGCTGGTCATCTATTGGAGACTGATTAATTGACTGACTGAGCAGATTGTGGTATCCTGATAGAATAGAATTTGACTCTCCAAAAGAAACAATGAATATGAGGAATCAGAGCAGAACGGGGAGACTTATATTAAGCAAAGAAAACAGCCAGGAGAACGATATATACAATGACTGCGATAATGCAAATGAAACCCCTACTGCACTGCAGCTGAACTTGGATTAAAAGCAATGGTGGATTTTGGTGTCTAGAGAATGCGTCACCGGTCAGTCTTCTCATTTCTTGGTAGAGAGAGGGTTCTATGAATACAGAAGACAACACTGAAGATGGCTGAACTCAGATCATCCAATGGGGTCACTTTGGTAGTTGGTTTCACTTAAATGTTTTCCTTTTTTTTTTTTAATAAGAAATGATTCTATGGAGGAGAGGAAGAATTATATTGGAAAATGACTTTTAAAATGACTATTTTAAAAATAAAAGACATCAGTAAAACTTTTTTAAAAATTTTAAAGGGAAAAAAGAAACACCTAAGAAGTCTGTGTGCTGCTGTGACTCATATGCTGAAGTCCCATGTTTAAATGGAAACATTTAACAAAACACAGATGAGTCAGTCTGATAGAGATGAGCCCTTTTTTTCAATGATGTAACAAGAAACTCCTCCTAGACTTAGACTATTCCAGATTGGTCTAGCTCATGTTATCTCCACACATTCTAAGCAGGTGGGTGTTTTAAACTATTCAACTATGCAACAGAAAGGTAGACAAAAGTTGTGTGTGTGTGTGTTTAATTCTTCATAGAACCATTTGTTGTGATATTAAATTCAAAGAAGAGAAGCAAGAGGGGAAGGTTTTTCATTTAAGAATTAAACCAAGAAAGGTGTACTTCAAGCTAGAAAGGACCTCATAGTTCATCTAACCCAATTCTTTCATTTTGCAGATGACAGCACTGAGGACCAGTGAGGCTGACTTGTCTAGGGTCACGCAGGGAATAAGTATTGGAGATAGATGCTGGACACGGGCCCTCAGATTCCATGGCCAGGCTTTTTTCCCCACTGTACCACCCTGCCCCTCTGGGAATCTCATCCACTTTCCCACCTTGAGGCAACATCACCCTTAAATAATTCTAGACAGAAGAGAATTTACCCTCTTTTTACAGATCTCAAGTGAAGGAAATTCCACTCTCCTTCTCGTAGTTGAATTGTCAGATAAGCCATATAGATTCAGTCATTTTTCAGTCTTATCCAACTCTTTGTGACCCCATTTAGGGTTCTCTGGGCAAAGATTTGCCAAAGGTTTGCAAAAGGTTTGCCATTTCCTTCTGCAGCTCATTTTACAGATGAGGAAACTGAGGCAAACAGGGTTAAGTGATTTGCCCAAGGTCACATAGCTAGGAAGTATCTTAGGCCAGAGTTGAACTCAGGAAGATGAGTTTTCCTGACTCCAGGCCCGGCACTTTATCTACTATGCCATCTAGCAATACAGAACACCCTTCTTAATCTTTGGCACACACCAGTTCAATCCCATCTCCTGCTTTCTTCTTCTCAAGATGGAGAAAAAGTTGGCTTGCTGTTACCTGAAGTTTAGGCAATCTGTTGTAAAATTGGTCTTCGTCTCAGTCTTCTTTCCTCCAACCAATTCTTGTACTTCTAGCCTTTCCTTATACTATTTCCCAACGCAGTCGCCAAGCTGGTGATCTTTCCTGAAGTACTCCTGGTTCTCCACATCCCTCTTTCATGGGGAAACCCAGAACTGAACTAATCCTGAGCTCCAAGTCTCACTGGTGCCCATTATAATGGAAGGAGGGCTTCCGTGATACAGAGAAAAAGCACCGTACTTCATATGGAGACTTCATGTCACATACAAAGAGATGGACATACATTTTTATGATGTTTCCTAGAGCCACATGGAATAAGATGCAACAAAGAATTGTAATATAATTCTGTTTATACCAATTGGAGGGGAAGGAAACAAATATCCATCAAGCACCAGATCCATGCCAGGCACAGTTAAGTGCTTTACACTTATCTCATATCCTCACGACACCTTTGAGGTAGGTGCTATTAATATCCTTGTTTTACAATTTAGGAAACTAGGCTGCCGGAGGTTGAATGACTTACCCAGGATCACACAGCTAGGAAGTGTCTGGGACTGGATTTAAACTCAGGTATTCCTGACTCCAGGCCCTGTTGAGCAACCTAGCTGAGCATTTTTTTAAAATACTATGGTACTACATCCAGTTCTCCAAGGATCACTTCCAACTAGAATAGACCCCAACAGTGAACTTAAATTCAAACATGTCCCTTAGGATCAAAATAAACCAGTTTTACTTTGGGGAATGGGAGGCCTAGGCACAGTTAAACAAAAGACAACGCCCCTTCTTGCATCTTATTCTATTATTCTGTGGTGGGAGAAAATAGAAAGAAATAAAAACCAAAACCAAAAAATATTTGCCTGGAGGAAAGTCAGTACAGCTCAGAGAAGAAGAGAAGCTATAAATGAGGGAAATGTTCTCCTCAAATATTACTGATGAGTCTGATGTTCAAGGTAGAGAACTGAGAAATATAGAAAAACCAAAATCCATTTCCCAGTAGATAAGAAAACAAGAAGTTGTAACTAGCAATGAAACAATCAATTACAGTATGAATAAGTGTGTCAAATCAGTAATAATCACAGAAAGGGGAATTAAACCAGCTCTCGGATTGCACCTCGCACTCATCCAATTGGCAAAAATAATAAAAAAAAATAGACAGTTGATGTTGGAAGGGCTATGGGAAGACAGGCAAACAGTTGACAGGACTGTGAATTGGAACAACCATTCTGGGAAAGAAGTTGGAGCTCTACACCAAAAGTCACTAAGGTGTTCATAATCTCTGACCTTGCAAGCTCATTAAGGCATACGTATCTCAAGGAGATCAATGATGTAAAGAGAGGCCCCATATGTAACAAAGTATTTGTAGCCAGAGTCCTCCCAGTAACAAAAACCTGGAAACAAAGTGGCTGCCTATTGATCGGGGGATGGCTGAGGAACTTGTGGACTTGGAATAGAACAGAATATTATTGCACTGTAACAAATAGTGGTGTCCCAGATTCTTCATTTGTAAAAGAGGGAGTTGGATTCAACGGTTTCCTTTAAGTTTTAAATCTATAATCCTATAATCCAACAACTATGAGGAATTTAGAGAAATAATGGAACATTTGTAAGGCCAGTGTGGACAGAGTGCTGGACTGGAGGGACAGGAAGACCTGGCTTGAAATGTCACCTCTGAAGCTTACTATCTGAATGACCTTGGACCAGTCACAACCAGTCACAGCCTCAGTGCCTTCATTGGTAAAATGGGGAAGAGGGGGTGGACTAGATGAACTCTGAGGTCCTTTCTGGCTCAAAATCTATGATGCCAAATTCATTAAGTGACGGAGAACAAAGAACATAAAGCCAAGACACCAGCACAGATAATAACTCCAATAACGTAAATGAAAACGACCCTGAAAGGCAGTTCAACTAGCAGCTAGGTGGCACTGTAGTGGACAGAGCCTTGGATCTGGAGTCAGGATGCTCCAAGTTCAAATCTGACATCACATACTTACTAGATGTGTGATCAAAGACAAGTCACTTAACCACCATCTGCCTTAGTTTGGAAATCTGTAAAATGGCAATGCTAATAATGGCATCTACCTTTTGAGGTTGTTGTGAGGATTAAAGGAGATAATATTTGTAAACTGCTTTGCAAACCTTAAGGTGATGGATAAATGCTGGGTGGCATTAACTGAGAATGGCTATTTCCTGAAAGAGCAGTGGGAGACATTCCTCTCTCCTGTTGTTAGGGAGCTAAATACTTCCAGGTACATAGGGTTGCATCCTCTGTGAGACGGGGCTGCTTTGTCATATGGTTTTGCTTTTGTATTCTTCTTGGTAACAAGAGGTGATTTAGCTAAGGGTGAGGCTGGACACATATTGGGAAATGATTGGATTTTTTTTTAAAAAGGACATCTTTAAATGTGAAAGGAAACAAGAACAGAAACTAAAAACTGTGTGCCTGCCCTTTCTATATGGTATGTGAAATGTATACATAGAGTTCCATGGTGTTTCCATACCATCACCTGCTGAAGGGACATGAATCAATCAATAAACATTTGCTAAGCACTGCTATGTGCTTAATATGTACCAGGCGCCATGCTAAGTGCAGGAGCCATGTATGTAATGGGGATTCCTAAGTTCCCTTGTCTGTTCTGGCTAGGGCACAAGCTGGGGAGAGTTGAGCCAAGGGCATAAGTGGCCGGGGCACAGTGTTAGATGTCCAAGAGGGGGGCAATGGAAAGGGCGGACATGGGAAAGGCTATTCTTTGGCCTTATTTGGTTATGCTCTCCAAATAGGTTTGTTTGTTTGGGTATTATAAGACACGTATTTGTTTTCTAGCTATTATCATTGTTGAGTCATTTCAGTCATGTCTGGCTCTTTGTGACCCCATCTGGGGTTTTCGTGGCAAAGGTACTGGAGTGGTTTGTCATTTCTTTCTCCAAATCATTTTACAGATGAGGAAACTGAGGCAAACAGGGTTAAGTGACTTGCCTAACTAGTAAGTGTCTGAGGCCAGATTTGAACTCAGGAAGAGCTATCTTCTAGATTCTGAGCCCGGTGCTCTATCCACTGTGTTACCTTGCTATACAAGATGTCAAACTTAGGACTCAGTGAAGAATTCAAATCATGTGGATATGAAGAGGAAATGTGGTACAAGTGACTCAAGGGCCAGCCTTGGAGTCAGAAAGACTGGGGTGCAAGTTTGGGCTCTGACATACTGACTGACTATGTGACCCTGAGCAAGTCATTTAACTTTTCCATACCTCAGACCATAAATTGCAAAACTGGTTCCTGTCTGGGTTGGCAGAGGAAGTTCCCTGCAAAGTGTTCACTCTGCCTGTAAAAAGGGCAGAAAGAGGCAATAGTAGTAGCTAGCATTTAGAGAGCTTTTTAAAGGTTGTGAAGTGGCTACATCTGCTTGCTCATTTAGTCCTCACAGCAACCCTGGGAGCAGGCCTACAGGCCTACTATTATCCCCATTTTCCAGATGAGGAAACTGAGGCTGAGAGAGGTTAAGAGAGGTAATAGATGTGGATAAGAATGGCATTTTACATTTTTTTCTTTAAACTCAGAATGCTCATTGTTTTATGCCCCATTTATTTCTCTGTCTGTCTGTCTGTCTGTCTAGCTAGCTATACAAAAGGAAACATTTTTTTTTCATATTGGGAATATTTAGCTTGGAAAAGAAAAGTCCCACAGGGAGACACGAGAACTGTTTCTGAGGTTTTGAATTGCTGCCAAATGGCAGAGGAATTCTACTTCTTTTCGGGTGTAGGAAGAAGAATTGGGAGTCATGGATGTTGCAAAAGGGCCAATTTGGCCTCCACATAAAGCCAAGCCTAGGAGCAATGAACGCCATCCCAAAGTGGAATGGGCGGCCTCCAGAAGTCAGGGGCTACCTCTCACTGGAGGCCTCCGGGCAGAGGCCGGATGGTCACTCTGGGAGAACGTGATGAAGAGAATTGCTGTTTCGATATGGATTGGACTAGAAAGTCTCTGAGGTCCCTTCAAGCTCTGTGATTGGTGGACCAAGAGAATTGGGTTGTGAGGGAGAGCGTTTGAGAGGTGGAGGAAGGTCCTCAAGTTGGACTCACCATCTTTGCACCAGCCCAGTATCAATCATGATTGTTGAAAGAGAAAGACCATAGGAGTTTCCTGACCTTTTTGGTGAATTGGACTACTCATGTTATATGCACATAAACTGGCCTTTTCCAGAAAGAGTGACTCACTTACTCCAAAGTGGCAATGCTTATCCCCAGAATGTGTCTGAGAATGGAGCATCAGGAAACAGATGCAAGAGTTGCCAGTGATTGTCATGACTTTCTCTAGAAGTGCATACACAATGTGGCTCTCCAGAAGCCAGAGAATTCAAAGGCAAAGGTTTGGAGTGTGGAACTATCTTCCATGTCATGTTTTGTGAATACATCTGAGTCTTAGCTTTGTACCAATAGTCAGTGGGTGTTGTGCCAAAAAGAATACTGAAGTCGGAGGCAGAAGAGTCGGCCCAAGGCTCAATTCCTCCCCTTGCTCACTCTGCAATTATATGTGTGTATGTAGACATGCATGCATGTGCGTATGTATGTAGAGAGATTTGGGAAATTGTCAAACCTTTCTGGGCCTCAATTTCCAATCTGAAAAATGGATATGGTGATATTTGTACTACCACATTCACGAGGGTATTATGGGGAATGTGTTTTGTACAATGTCAGGCACTTTGTGAATGAGAGTCAATAAATAAGCCTCTGTTAGTCATTGACTATGTGCCTAGCACTGTGTTTGGTGCTGGGGAGACAAAGGAAGGCAATGACACAGGGAATTCTTATTGTTGTTCTTATTATTCCATTTTTCTCATCTTTGTGTTTGATGGAATTGAGAGAAAAATGGTCCTGGGAGGTCGTACCATTATTCTTTCATGTATTTATGTTTGGCAAATTATTGTACAGGCAGACAAAATGAATGAATTACCACTGTTGAGATTCAGGATCATCCTTTATTGAGCCTCTGAAAGTATGTGTATGTGTGTGTGTGTGTGTGTGTGTGTGTACATATGCACACACACACACACACACATATATATATACATACAACTATATGTGTTTATATATGTATATATATGGCTGGGGGGGGTGGCAATCAGGGTTAAGTGACTTGCCCAGGTTCACACAGCTACTAAGTGTCTGAGGCTGGATTTGAACTCAGGTGTTCCTGATGCCAGTACTAGTACTCTATCCACTGCACTACCTAGCTCCCCCACCTTGTTTGTTTGTTTGTCTGTCTTTCTATTGGTTGCCTCCCACTTACCCTGTGCATATCGTAGTTATACAGAGTTGTTTACATGTCTTCCCTGGAAGAATGAAAGCCCCTAGAGGGCAGGGACTGTCTTTTGCCTTTCTAGGTATCTCTAGTGCTTAGCACAGTGCCTGGCACACAGTAGATGTTTAATAAGTATTTGTTGACTGTCTAGCTGACTCCAAGAGTAGACAGGACAATGGAGATGATCAGAACTGCTTTCTGTCCTCACACCATTTTTGTTTCTCCTGCGAGTTCTCTATAGTTTGCCAACTCTTCAGCCAATGCAGCTCGGCCATTGTGTGGATTTGGTCCAATGATGTCTTCTAGATGTGCTGAATTTGTCATGGGGTAATGTTATGTCCAGACGAGTGTAGGCGACACTTTTATCTTTGCTCTTGCTTTAGTTGCAGGTCAGGCAGTTCATTTGTTGACTTCTCAAGGATATTTTGAGTGTTGCATTTGTAGTGAGAGGATTTGTCTATTCATTTGTGAAGAGCAACAATCAGCATTGCAGTTCTCTGGCTACAAGTACTGCACCGTGCCTTCCTAGGTAGTGAGTAGGTAATCCATTTTGACAACCTGCAGCAAGGTAATATGTTGGCCAAGTTCCCACGATCTCCTTCCAAGGTCTCCATTTTTCAATGAGTCCAGGTTCCTTAAGAATGAGCTTTCTATCATTTTTGGTAGTCATTCCCTGAACCTGTATCTCTGCTGAGAACCTTCCTTTTCAGTAAACAAACCCACTCAACTCGGTGATTTGTTAAATGTTCCTCCCTCAACGTATTGTGCTTTGGGTTTGTGTGGATATCATCTGTGGGAACCCATTCTTCAATCTTAGCTGCTTCACTGCCTCTATCCATCAATCACATGTAATATACTGAGTAAAATAGATCTACTATCAGCTTTTACTAGTAGTCTTTGAAGTGTTGGCAGTTAGCTAGCACAGTGCACAGAGCACTGGACCCACTGCCAAGAAGACCTGAGTTCAAATGAAGCTTCTGGTGCTTACTAGTTGTCACTTAAACCTATTTGCCTCAGTTTCTTCACCTATAAAATGGGGATAATTATAAGTACCTACTTCCCAGGGTTGTTGTGAGGATCCAATGAGATGATATTTATAAAATACTTTGCAAACCTAAAAGGGCTCTATAAATGCAAAGTAAGCATTATTATTTGTTCACAAACTATTTCTGCAAATGTTTGGCCCATTTGTTGTGTGGTCTGAGAACATCTATCCATCCCCTTCTTCCTATCTGACAAGGAAATAGCTCACTTATGATTCTAGGCTCTGTGATTTGTTCTTATTCCAGAAGTTTTTGTCTGGACTTTCTAAATCCATGGTCATCCATCTTACTGTTCCAAAGGCATAGTGGAAGAGTGGCTTTGGAATGCTGTTACTTGGTGTTACTTGTCCTGGATGCATTTATACCATTGAATTTTGACTTCCAGAAGTGAACAAGTCTCTTGATGTGCGCTATTTTTCTTTATTTCTTTCCTAAAGAAGATTGAGATTCTTATGACCATCACCTTTGGCCATCTGATCTATTTGACTTGTTGATTCTAGTTCAAAGCCTTCAGTCTTTATTGGTAGTTGTTTAGGTGAATGACTGAATGAAAAACTACATATAATAGAGCTTAGCATCTGTCAAGCACTAAAAATACTAAATTGCTCATTAATTTATGTGCCCTGTTATTTGGGTACTCATTGGGAAAGGCCATGGTGGTATGGGGAATGAGGCCGCAATCACACTTCAATAAGGCACAGGGGGTTTAGGGGCAAACAATACAGGAAGTACAGAGACAAGCAGAAGAGGGAGTATAGAGGCAGATGGAGGTGGTGAAGGAAGGCCGGCCTCATGGGCAGGACAATGGGGAGGGGAAGAGGCACAGATAATTACTCACATAACCACGAATAGAGTTGGGAGCCCTCGGCAGCTTAATAGAGGTGGAAGAGGATGAGGGGGAGAGGGAAGGAGTCTGAGGTCTCATTTTATTCAATTTGGGGGAGGCATAGACTAACTTTTTATCTGTGCCACCTTGGGGTTAGTTCATTAACATATCCAAAGCATTTCAAAGTCGTCAGTAAAACTTTAAAGTGAACACATCCACTGCCATGTCACAATTATCAGCACCATTTGGTGTTCTGCTAGTCTCACTGTGGATGTCTGGAGTTTGTCTGAAATGCACATATCACAGGACCAGAAGGCCCTGACAGCAAGGCCTCCACGGCTTTCCAGGATTCAGCACATATTTTACCAGGATGTGATTTTCGGTCAATATGTGATGTAACTTGTAAATTATGCCCCTTTGATCTTTGGGACAGTTGTACATGACTCCCAGGCTCCCCTTTGCAATCTTATTTCCTGCTATTGCTACATTGTACAATCTACTTTCAAACTTACTATGGTGACTGGAAGCTGGGGCCAAGGGTGGGAAGGAAGGATCCTGGGTTGGGGAAGGGGCAGCAGGCAGAACAAGATACAATTTTAACAGATAGAAGAAATGCAAGAAGGAAACTCTCAGCCCCTAGTTTCTCATAGGAGGAGCAAGGCCATATGCAGACTAGGAGGTGAATTTTGTTATGGGATGTCCCAGGAATGACACTACGGGAAGTTCCTTGATACAGTTCCAGTGGTGATGGTGGCATGGATTTGGTTACTGTTCTCCAAGTAAGAGAGAGAAAGCGAAGGAGCAGGGAGCAGAGATTACTGAGATGGCTAGCATGGAATGGTGAAGCATGGGGGGAATGTGGCTGGGAGAGGAGGCTTCCGAGAGAGAGTGGGCCAGCTAGCCCATTGAGGTCTTGCTTACATACTTCCCACTCTGGACAGCCCCTGATCACCCTGCTGGCCCAAGGGGAGTCTCAGAGCTAAGTGGGTCAAGCCCCCCCAAAGCCTTGTTATTCATAGTGAGACAGCTAATACCCAGTGGGGGAAAGATTGGATTGGGGTACTCCAAATCCATGGCAGTTTTGCATGGTATAGACAGCCAGATTTGGAGTGCAGTCCTGCCTCTGATACTTCCTAGCTGTGTGACTTTGGGTGGGTCACTTTCTTTCACTGTCCTAATCTGTAAAATGGGAATCACAATCCTAGCACGACGTGCCTCAAAGGGTTATTGTGACGCTCAGGTGAGATGATGGATATGAGTGCTATGGAATCTTAGAGGCCTATGAAAATGGCAGCCTTGTTCATCGATTTGTAGAGGCTGCTCGTTAACCATTCATAAGCACTCATAAGCCCCCTTCATGGGATTTAGGACTATGGCACATAGTGGTTGAGTACTACTACTTGTAGGGTTAGGATGTTCGCTCTCGATCATTTTCATTCCCTAATGATCATAGGAAGGGACTTCCATGGTCTCCTCCCTTGTTCTATGGAAGAAGAAATGGGCACAGGGACCCTTGTGATCTTAACTCTCTCATTCAACAGATGAAGAAATTGGGGCACAGGGAGATTAGGTGGCTTGCCCAGGGCACACAGCTAGTAGTAGAAAGATGCTGCTTTCCAGACAGCTGTGGGAGATCCCAAGGGGCACTACCTTGGCCATTAAAGCATGTTTGTTCCTTTGGAGGTCATTTAGGGCACCTCTCTGCCTTCCAGCTGCAGTGCCCAGACTTGGGCCCTTTTGACTGGTCTAGCTACAGTCCTGCCCATAGGTAAGAGACTGGACAAGATGAACTGAAATTCTGTATTTACAAGTGTATCTGTCAATCTGGGAGTGTAGGCCAGGATTCCAGAGTGAGTGAATGACAACCTGAAACCTGACCCAACTGCAGCTTGGATGTGACCACAGGCTTTGGCCGAAGGAGGGCCTGTCTCTGCCAGCTGTGATGGTTGAGAAATCCCACCTGCCCCTAGCAAGAAACAGAGAGCTTTGCCAAAGCGCACAGTGGGAGGCGTGCTGTCCTCATGCTAATCTGGGATCTTGGGCAGAGTGCAGCCCTGGGCCCTTCCTGGGCATTGATTCATTTTCTTTTTTAAAAACAAAGGTCAAACTTGTTCTCATAAATTTTATGATGGCTTATCAGAGTCACCTGCCCCCCGCTTCTCCTGGGTGACAGTGTTCCTGCAGATGGGCCATTTAATGAGACAAACAAACAATGCACCTTTGTTTTTTAAAGTTTCTAGTTCTGTACCACCAACACCTCTCCTCTAGGCTCCTCTCCCCCAAAGGCTCATTTTTCTCATCTGTGAAATGAGGATGGCAAAGTTACCCACTACCGTGACAAGGCAACAAGGTGGCATTCTGGATGGAGTGCTGGACTTGGAGTCAGGAAAACCTGAGTTCTAATTCTGACTCAGTCACTGACTAGCTGTGTGACCCTGGGCAAGTCACCTAATCTCCCTGTGCCTCAATTTCCTCATCTGTTAAATGAGAGAGTTAAGATCACAAGGGTCCCTGTGCCCATTTCTTCTTCTATAGAACAAGGGAGGAGACCATGGAAGTCCCTTCCTATGATCATTAGGGAATGAAAATGATTGAAAGCGAACATCCTAACCCTACAGCTAGAAAGGACCATAGGGGTGATCTAAACCAAGCCCCCCATCTTACAGATAAGCAAGTGAAGTGTTTGCCCAAGGTTACATGGAAGGTGAGTAACTGAACCTGGATTTAATCTTGGATCCTTTGAATCCAAATTGAGTGGTCTTTCCACTCTGTTGCCTTCTGTCTTTTAATTTGGATCTATCCTTCGAGAAGCAGATGAGGGAATCTAAAGGCTGCTTGGTAAGGCCATGCAATCAGAGCTCAGAAAATACCTCCTCCTGAGATGCTCTCATATCACTGGGCCGGGCTGGGCTGAGTCACGCTCTCTTCTGCTCTAGAGAGATGACTGCCAAATGCTCCTGTTGGCTAGTCAGGCCATCCTCTTCCCTTGCCAGGCCTGGAGACAGCTTGGTCATATTGTTCTCTGATTTCCCTTTTTCTAATACAATGAGTTATCAATCAGCTCCTCTAATTTCCTAATGATAACTCATACATGCATTGCATTTTGACATTTGCAAAGCATTTTTCTTCCAGCATCCCTGAGAGAGTGTATAGATATTGTCAGGGCCATTTTGCAGACATAGAAATTGAGTCACCTACCCACAACCTCACAGCTTGTGTCCAAGGTAAGAAGAACCCAGAGCTCTTGTGACCAATTCTCACATTCTTCCTTCCTTCCTTCCTTCCTTCCTTCCTTCCTTCCTTCCTTCCTTCCTTCCTTCCTTCCTTCCTTCCTTCCTTCCTTCCTTCTTTTCTTTCTCTTTTAGGCAATTGGGGTTAAGTGACTTGCCCAGCATCACACAGTCTGAGGCCAGCTTTGAACTCAGGTCCTTCTGACTCCAGAGCCAGTGTTCTATCCACTGTGCCATCTTGCTGCCCTTTTCCATGCTGATTCTCAGTGCCTGCTTTGCAAGACACAAATCTGTCTATTAAAGCCAACCAAGCACTTCCAAATGACTCTTGGTCGCCATTCTTTGATCTCTGTGAATGACGTGTTCTCTAATGTCCACTTTTCAAAGCTACCTCACAGGGATTTGCAAGAAATAACCAACGAGTAATAAAAGAAAACATTTATTAAGCACTTCTTATGCACCAGGTACTGCGCAATGCTGGGGCTACAGATACAAAAGCAAATCAGACTCTACCCTCAAGGAGCTTACAATCTAATAGGAGACTTGTTTGTCCATCATTCTCTAAGAGGACCATGACATCAGGGAGGTGATGCCATGGCATGCAAGTGAATTGGATTTAAATGAAGGAGGGCTGTGCAAAGTCACCAGCCTCACTCTATCCTCTGGAGCCATCAGGATACAGTGGCAGGATATACATCAGGACAACTGGAGATGGCCCTGGCTACAGTGGGAGACCATGGCCTTTTTGAGCTAAGGTCTTTAACAGTTCTGAATAGGAGACTCCATAGAGAAGACAGTGTTAGCCAAGGGAGGGTGGTCTGGTTTTGGAAGTCACCGGGATGGTGGAAGGCATCATAAGGTAGTCAACCGACATGCCCTTTCCAGAAAGAATGTTAGTGTTAACTTGGTTATTGTCACAAAGTAAAAGGTTAAAGGTTAGGGGCAGGAGGACGATGGTAAGCTTCAAAGGTAAACGGCATGATGGGAAGAAGACCAGGCTAAAGGATGATCAGAGTCTGGGGCCAACTGATTAAGGGATGGCCTCATGGTAGCCTTGAGCTCCCTTATCTTCCCTCCACCTCATCTCTAAAGGTCTCTGCCTCTATAGCCTTTCTCTCTTCTTCCCTTTTGCCCCCGCCTCCTTCTCACTCTGTTTCTGCTTCTCTGTCTGCCTCTCTCTGTCTCCTGAATCTTTATTTTCTCCCACTCCACTGAGTCCTGTCTATTTTCAAGCATGCACAGGTCTCTCCTATCCTAAAAAAATCCTTTAATGGGATCTGTTGCCCTTTTTAATTACTATCTTATTCCTTCCCTTCATTACATTATCAAACTTCTCAAATGCTTCCTCTCTTCCTACTACTACTAGTTTGCTGAAAAATGTGTTCCCAATGTTCTCTTACTCAACAACTCCACTGTCCCTTTACCGGTCTTCATTATCCAGAGTTCTCTGCAACAGTTGACAAAGTTGATTTTTTTTCTCCTTCCTTGACTTCCATGATGCCACAGTGGCCTGGTTCTCTTTCTACCTCTCTCTCTCTCTCTATCTCAAGTTCTTCTTTCACTTCCCTGCCTCTTAAATGTGGCTGTTCATAGAAGTTCAGGCTGATTGTTGGGCTCTTCTCTGCACACTCTCCCTTGGAGACATCATCATTCCACAAATTCAACTATGTTTTCCTTTAAATATTTCCAGATAAATTTCCAGATAAATAGTTCCTTTAAATATTTCCAGATCTCTCTGTCCGACCTTGACTTTACTCACAAGCTCCAGACCAACATTTCCATCTGTCTGCAAAAATCTTCACCTGAATTTTCTGTCGCTACCCCAAACTCAGTATATCTGAAACCTAACTCACCATCTTTCCCTAGAAACTGGCTTCTCCTTCGGAACTTATGGTTGTTCATGGTACAACCATTTCCCCCAGAACCCAGGCTAAAAAACAGCAGCAACAAAAAAAAAATCATTCCTTTAACTCCTGCCTCTGCTCCACATGACCTTCCCACCAACCTTGTTATCTTCTGGTTTGTCTCTTTCAATACAGAATACCACCTATCCATGCCCACTTATCCCTCCTTACTCTTGTCCATGTTGTCGCTGTTCAGTCATTTTTCAATCGTGTCTGACTTTTTGTGACCCCATTTGGGGTTTTCCTGGCCAAGATACTGGAATGGTTTGCCAGTTCCTTCTTCAGCTCATTCTACAGATGAGGAAACTGAGGCAAACAGGGTTAAGTGACTTGTCCAGAGTCATGGAGCTATTAAGTCTCAGACACCGGATTTGATCTCAGGTCTTTCTCACTCCAGACCCACTTCTGCTGTCTAGTGTAGTAAACATTCATGATTGGGATGATTTTATTGTTGTGACATGCTCATTGGTGGGGGCTCAGAAGTTATAGTGGCAGAGAGAGTCAAGGGCAGAGGAAGAAAAGGGAAAGGGGGGAGAAGGAGGAGAGGGAAAAGAAGAATAAATGGAGGAGGATGGTATCAACATCACGTTCAGGCTACATATGTATCTTATTTAGAAGGCTCTGCAATATTTGGAGGCTTGATGCAATCAGCACAATACCATCTATAAATAGAAACACACAAAGGTCCTCATTTCCTATAGGTGATTCCGTATCCAGTCACATAGATTGGAACACTGGGAGTCATTTTTTCCTCTTCCCTTTCTGTTGGCTCCCATGCTCGAGCATTAATTAAGTCCTGCTGTGATGTCCTACACCTGCATTGATTCTGCCCATTCTCATTGCAGCCATTCTGGAATAGGCCCTTATCATTTCTATGCCACACATTATAACCATCTCTAAAATAGCGTTCCCAAGTCTCATCTCCTCCCTCCACACTGTCATGAACATTGTTGCCAAATTAATCTTTCTACAATTCAGCCCTGAAAACGTTACATCCTTACTCAAAAACAAAAACAAGAAGACCAAAAAAAATTTTTTTTAACCAAAACACTCCCCCCTCAAACCTCCCCCTGGGAAAAAAAACAGCAACTTATCAATAGCTCTTAATAGCCCTGGGATAAAGTTAAACTGCTTAGCATGATATTCAAAGCCTTCTATGATCTGACCCCAATTCAGCTGTTTCTCCTACTACTCCTCAACATAAAACCCAATTCGTAGTCAAGTTTCTACCATTCTTTGAACACATCTTATTTCCTACCTCTGCACCTTTGCTCAAACCATTCCTTCTGCCTCCTTCCCCCAGTCACCATCTCCATTTGCCAAAATAATATCTATCCTTCAAATTTCAATTAAAATATCCTTCCTCCAAAAAGCCTTCCCTAATGTCCTTAGCCAAAAGTGAATTATAACTCCTTTTATTACTAAAATGGTACTCATTACCTTTTTTTTTCATCACACCTCTTTCCATATACATACCTAGCAAGCCTCTAGGCAAGGCTAGGCAAAAGCATTTATTAAGCTCTTACTGTGTTCCTGGCACTGTGATAAATCATGGGGAGAAAAATACAAGAAAAAAGACTTTTTGCATTCAAAGAACTTACACCAGGGCTCAAGGCCACATGTGGCCCTCTAGGTCCTCAAGTGCAGCCCTTTGACTGAATCCAAACTTCCCAGAACAAATCCCCTTCATAAAAGGATTTGTTCTGTAGACCTAGAAGGCCACAGGTGGCCTCAAGGCTGCAGGTTCCCCACCCCTGGCTTCCTTATATTCAATGGGGGTAAGACAATACCAAAAAAAGGAGCTGAAAAGAAGGGGGATCATTGGGAGATACCTACTTGAGAGTGCAGTGATTTAGAGGCAAATGGAGGAGGATAACAAAAGTGGACTCCTCCTCAAAATGGAGGACCAAAGTGGGACTCGCCAATGGGAGAAGGGGACAGCGTGGAGGAGGGACATTCTCCATTTCTGTAGAAAGCACCACTACCCTTCCAGCCACCCAGAGTCACCAGTTCGGAGACATCCTTGAGTCTTCACTCTCCCTCATTTTCCATAGCCAGTCAGTAACCAGTTCCTGTTGATTCTACCTCCCCGATAGATCTTGCCTCTCTCCTCACCTCTCATATGGCCATCACCCTAATCCATCCTCTCATCTCCACTCCCCTGGATTACTGCAATAATTGATATCTTTGCTTCCAATCTTACACCCCATTCACTCTGCTCTCCTCCACACAATTGCCCTATTGATGTTCCTAAAAGACAACCCAGGTCTGATCATGTCATCTTATACTCCAAAAACAAACAAACAAACAAACAAAAAAAAACAAACAACAAACCTTCAACAGAGCACTGAGCTTAGAATGAGGGAGACTCATCTTCCTGAGTTCAAATCCCACCTCAGACATTTAGTAGCTGTGTGACCTTGGGCAAGTCATTTAACCCTGTTTGCCTCAGTTTCACGAGCCGGAGAAATAGCAAACCACTCCAGTACCTTTGCCAAGAAAACCCCAAAAGGGGTCATGAAGAGGGAGACATGACTGAAAATGACTGAACACTAACAAATGGTAAGTATCATGGCAAGCATTCAGGATGCAAATACAAAAAGTCAACAGTCGCTGCTCTCCAAAAGCTTATATTCTAATGGAGAGAGGTGGAGTGGTGACCAGGGTGTTTTAAAGGTCAGTGTAGCCACAGGCATGGTGAATTGATCATAGGACTCTCGATGGACCTGCCCTTTATAGATCAATGATATGTTAATTATTGTCTCCAGAAAGTAGAAGGGGTGGGTGTGGAGCAGGGTACAAATGAGTAGCAGGCTAGATGGAAAGACAGCCCCAGTTGACAGCTAAACATCTAAGAGGGTCATATAGTTTAGGGGGACCAAATAAATATTAGTGTAATTCCTGAATATTTTATGCATTTTTCTTGTAATTACAGAAAGAATAGCTTTTAGGATGCATGGATACTTCATCTTGGGGCTGGCTGAGGAACTGGTTGAATGGTGGCGGGATGATACTATACCCTCAACTACTCTCATTGCCCACTTAGAAAAACAAGTTGGATGTCTGTTGAGAACAATAGAGTAAACTATTATTGTATTTTTATTTCTTTTAATTAAGATTTATTGATGTCATTTGTACGTCAGCAATTTCAAGTTATCCCTCCTCACTCCCCAAATGGAATCCTTCCTTGTAACAAAGGAGAACAATTGGGCAAAAGCACAGTGACCCTGTACCCAAAGAATGATACATGCAACATTTGGCCTTTGCAGTCCCCCATCTCTCTGCCAAGAAAAGGAAGGCGTGTTATCTGTTCTCCAGGATCATGGCAGTTGTTTTTGTTTTTAAGTATCTTTTTGATAGATTTTGTTCTTACCTCATCCTCATTTCTGGGTATGTGCTCCTCCACCTCCCTGGGCCAGAACGGAATCCTCTTTGTAACTAAGAAAACTTGTCAAGCAAACCCAACCAGCTCCCAGGACAATTCTGCCTTTAGAATTCCTTCTCCTTGAGTTACATCAGGGAAGCACATCTCATCAAATTTTTTTTTCCAGGACCATTATTATTTTTTCAATAGCTTAGATTTCACGATCATTTCATTTACACTGTGCAGTCATTGTCTATATTGTTCTTCTAGTTCTTTTCGTTTCACTGTATCACTTCATACAAATCTTCCCATGTTTCTCTGAATTCCTCATGTTTAATTTTTTTTATTACTAGAAGCACAAGACTCATCAACTGACGCAAAATTTTACTCTAATTTTACTTTGCAATGTACATTTTCATCCTGCTATCTCTATTTTCTTCTGTTGTTATTGTTTAGTTGTTTTCAGCCACGTCCAACTCTTTGTAACCTCATTTGAGGTTTTCTTGGCAAAGGCACTGGAGTGGTTTTTGCCATTTCCTTTTTCAGCTCATTTTACAGATGTGGAACTGAAGCAAACAGGGTTAAGTGACTTGCCCAAGGTCAAACAGCCAGTAGGAGTCAGAGGCCGGATCTGAATTCCTGACGAAGAGTTTTCCCAAGTCCAGGCCCAGCACTCTATCTGTTGCACCACCTAGCTCCCTGCCATTTTCTTTGCTTTATGGATTAAAAGAAATGCGCCATATCATTGGACAGAAATTGGTCTTTAGAGAAATTCTTAAATTCCATTTCTTCCTTAATGCACAATACCATGCCTATACCTCTGGTGATTTAACTGCTTCCCAACCATTAGAGATCCACATCATCTCTGGGTCTTTGCTACCACAGAAAATGCTGCTCTGAATACATGATAACCTCTTTCTGTCTTGTGCATCACCTTATTTTTAAAGGTTGGTGCAAACATCAAGGCATTTTCTTTACATTAAATTTTATTGTTTAGACCTTGTTTAGCATTTATAAGGTGCTGAGGACTGTACCAAGCACTTGAGATGCAAGAATAAAAGTGATACACAAGCAAAATGCATTGATCTTGAAGACAGAGCATGCAGGGACCATCTTAGCATCATAGGACTCCCAGAAGAAAGTAATGAATTACAAAAAAACCCTGAACACCATAATGTAAGAAATAATATAAAGAAAACTGCCCTCATATTCTAGACATAAATACAGAAAGCAAAGCAGCAAATGGAAGAATCTACTAATTGTCTCCAGGAAAAACAACTACAATTTTATACTTCAAACTCCAAGAGACGTAGTTGTTTAATTGAACAATTATGACAAACAACAAATTTTGCAAGTGAGTAAGAGAAAGATCTTCAAATATAAAGGAAAAAAAAATAAGTTACGCAGGACTATGCTTCACCCCCAAAACCAAACCAAAACAAAAGCACAGAAGGGATTAGAATAACATTCTTCCAAAAAGCAGAGACAAAAGTGAAATAATTCATGTCCTCAAGAATCTTACATTCTAATGGAGAAGACACATGGTCTTACTCCCTGTAAACTGTCCTCTAAAGCCCTCCTTTTCATAAATTGTAGGTGATCAAAAGGCACCTCCCAGGAATTGGCCTTATTCTTCTTTTTCAAGTCAAATCAAGTCAGTAAGAATGATTAAGCACATATTAGAAGCCAGGCACTGTGCTGACCATGGGGGACACAAATACAAGAAGAAAGAAAGATCCCTGCCCTCCAGAAGCTTATATTTCAATGGGGGAAGGCAAGACATACAACAAAGCTGAAAGTCAAGGTGGGTAATGATGAAGGTACCCAGTATGTGGGCATCATAGAAAAAATCTGGGAGAGGCAGGACTGCAGACTGGAGAGGGATGGCCTGGACATCCTCCTTAAGATGAAGGTTCTGAGAAGAACCAGACAATCAGAGGATGGAGGGTCCATCTCAAAGGGTAGGGCAAGGGTCTTGGAGTCCAGAAAACCTTGATTTTAATCCTATCTCAGGCCCTTATTAGCTGTGAGACCTCAAAAATAGCCACTTAATCTCTCTGAGACTCAATTTCCTCATCTGTAAAATGAAGATTTTTGGACTCAATGGCCCTTAAGATTCTTTTTAGTTCTAAATCTATTTTCCTATGACTAACAGAAGTTATAAGGAAGCAGACTTTGGCTCAACAAAAGGAGAAACAGTTCTAACAACTCAAGTTATTCTAAATGAAATGCACTGCTTCAGGGCTTTTTGGTTCTCCATGACTAGAAGGCAACAAAACAGACTGGTGACCACCTACTCCTTATAACAGGGTGTGATATAGAGAGGATTTTGCTTCCCTTGGAGGTCAGATGATGGGGTCTCTGAAGGCCCTACCAACTTGAGGATTGTGTGATCATGCTTCCTGGGGCTCCACCCTATTCTTCCAAAGTTCAGGGAGTGGAGATGGGAGGTCCCAGAGTACACAGTTCAGTACCTGATCTCTAAGAGGAACACCCTCTAAATTAAACAGATGTAAGAAAAGAGAGAGAAACCTTTCTGGTTCTTATCTCTTGCTGGGTACATGAACTGCAAGTCTGCAAACTCACACCCTGCCTCTAGTCCACTTGTGTCTGCTTCAGGGTGCCAAGCTGAGCATCACTCTCTGGGCCTGATGACCTATACCCTCCTCCCTCTTTATCCTCTTCTTTTTGATTCTTGGCAGTGTAGATGCTCATGTGATGCTATGGAAAGGGCATTCGAATTTGAAGATCATGGATGAAGAATTGTGAGACCATTTAATTCACACCCTTTGTTTTGTATATAACATTCATTTTTTGAAATTTTGATTTCCAAATTCTTTCCCTCCTTCCCACTCCTCCCCAACCCATTGAGGAGGTAAGGAATATGATATCAATTATACGTGTGAAGTTAGGCAAAACATATTTCCAAATTAGCCATGTTGCAACAAAAAAAGCAAGAAAACAAAGCAAGTCAAGCAAGTCTGCTTTAACCTGCCTTCAGAGTTCATCAGCTCTTTTTCTGGAGGTGATCGGCATTTTTCATCATGGGTCTTTAGAAATAGTCTTGGATCATTGTATCACTGAGAATAGATAAGTCATTCACAATTCATCATACAGTGTTGCTTTTATTGAGTACAGTGTTCTCTTGGTTCTGCTCACCTCACTTTGCATCAGTTCACATAAAGTCTTCCAAGATTTTTCTGAAACCATCCTGCTCGTCATTTCTTATAGCACAATAGTATTCCATTACATTCATATACCACAACTTGTTCAGCCATTCCCCAATGGATGGGCATCCCTTCAATCTCCAATTCTTTGCCACCACAAAAAATGCTGCTATAAATATTTTTGTACGTATGAGTCCTTTCCCCTTTTCTTTGAGCTCTTTGGGATACAAATCTAGCAGTGGTATTGCTGGGTCAAAGGGTATGCCCTTGAACCCTTTTGTTTTACAAAGGAGAAGACTGAGGAGGTGAGCTTATGGGACTTACCCAAGGTCAGGCGACCACAAAGCACCACAGAGGGGATTTAAACCCAGGTCTTCTGATGCCAAAGTCAGGGCACTTTCCGTTGGACGTTCTCTTAGATGCAGCAGGCCTGGGTGCAAGCCTGGCTCTGTCGCTTACTAATTGTGCAACCTTGAACAAGCTACTTTATCTCCAAAGGGTGTTATTACATATAGATAAGCCATGAATGTGGAACTGAGTCAAAGGTCTGGCATTAACCACCAAAGGCAATATAAAGTTTCTTCCACATTTTGACAATTTGTCAAATAATTTGTGTTGTTGTTATTTAATTGTGTCTGACTCTTCATGATCCCATTTGGGATTTATCTTGGCAGATACTGGAGTAGTTTGCCACCTCCTTCTCCAGCTCATTTTACAGATGAGAAAACCATGTTGATTAGCATGCTGGACTTGAATTAGGAAGATGTGTGTTCAAATATGCCCTCAGCAATTTACCAGCTTTATGACCTCGAGCAACTCCCTTAACCTGTCTTAGCTTCAGTTTCCTCATCTGTAAAATGGGAATATAATAGCACCTATGTCCCCTTAACCCCACTAAGGCTCAGTTTCCTCAATCATAGAATAAAGGAATTTCCTTTCCACGTCTATGTACATATAGGAAACAATGTCACAAGTTTAGCCCAGGGTTTGCCCTGTTAAGGCTTTAGCTATGCACAGACTAGCTACTGACACAGGTACTGGGATTCCACAGCCACACACACAAAGGCATCGTGCAGGTAACACTGCTGCCTCTTGTTACCAGAGCTGAAAAGATCACTGGCCTCCCAGTGTTCAGGTAGAAATGGACAAGGTGGCATAGAGGAGAAACCCTCAACCCCCCTCTGCCAAAGATCCATTCCTCATAATGTGGGCGATTTGAATAGTTAAATTAAGTAAGTAAGCCCATTCCCAGGGCTGCTGTCAGATTCCTTGAAGGCTGTTCACTGTGTGATAAGCCATCTTACTGGTGGCAATGGAGGCATCGTGGCTAGAGGACCTGACCTGGCCTTAGGAGAAGGTGAATTCAAATCCTCCCTCAGTGACTCTGCAGTGGTGTGACTATGGTGAAGAGCTGCCCTAAAGCAGCTCTCTGAGATTCATCTCCTCAGTTGTAGATGGTGTATATCCTTAAGAAGCGAAACCAAAGTAAAATTATTGTGAGCAAATATGAAACATTTAAATACTATTGCAAACTTCGGTTAACTAATTTGGATTGGGGAAGTATGGGGCAGAAATAAAACCCATGCCAAACGGAAGTAGATTGTTGTGGTTTTGGTTTTTTGTTTTTTTGGCAATTGGGATTAAGTGACTTGCCCAGTGTCACACAGCTAGTTAAGTATCAAGTGTTTGGTCTGAGGCCAGAATTGAACTTCGGTCCTCCTGACTTCAGGGTCAGTGCTCTATCCACTGTACCACCTAGCTGCCCCTCCAGTGGACTTTGGAAACAGCACCCCTGGCATGAGAGCCATACGACCAGAATCTCCTCCCTGAAGACGCATTTGGAGCACCGAACGAATGTTAAAGACTGATGTAGGTGGGAGAATGTAAGGTGTGATCATGTTTAATAGGATCATCCGTATTCTTGCTGTACCAGTCCTCAAAAGGATTTAGTTAAATTCAAGTGATATTTTTCCAGCATGTGAATCATATCTTTTGGGCAGCTAGGTGGCACAGTGGATAGAGCACCAGGCCTGGAGGCAGGAAGGCCCAAGTTCAAGTCTGGCCTCAGACACTTACTATCTATGTGACCCTGGGCAAGTCACTTAATTCGATTTGCCTCAGTTTCCTCAACTGGAAAATGAGCTGGAAAAGAAGACAGTTAACCGCTCTAGCATCTTTGCCAAGTAAACCCCAAATGGGGTCATGAAGGGTCAGACATAACTGACTAACAACACCACCACAAATTATTTGACAGATTGTCAAAGCGTGGAACAAAATTTATATTGTCTCTGATGGTTATTGCCAGGCCTTTGACTCAGTTCCGCATGCATGGTTTATTTATATACAACTGGGGCCGGTCCTTAGAGTATGAGTGCTAGTCTTTGTCTAGATTCAATCAACATGTGGGATTTGGGGAAATCTTCCTCTAGTCTTGAGTGTCTGAGGGGCGAGTGATGAGCAGGAAGGACTTATGCCTCTTGGGAGGCATTTGAGTAGGAAAGCACCATTGTGAGTCTCCACAGCAGAGAGCTTGCCTGCCGCTTCCTTATCTCCTTACCCTACTACAGGACATGCGTGTTGAACTCGTGGTACCTGTTTCTTTGGTATTTATTCTTTTCTGATCTTAGGAGAATGAGTATCTAGAGATGGGACAGACTGGGTTATGACCTCGTGAGCCATCAGAGGCGCCTTTAGTAATGAGTCAGTGGCAGAGATCACTAGAGGTGCTAACAACAGTTGAATTGAACAAGGAGCCAGCCCTGAGGATTGAGTGACTTGCCTGACCCAGCTCTGTAGATGGCTGACCTGGCAATCAAGACCACCTTGTCCTGTAAAGAGCTTGCCCAGCTGAGAAAGGCAGCCACACATCCATCACCTATGCCGCATCCAGCAGTGAACAGAGTGGGGGTTTTGCAGAGACTTTGCAGGGCTCCCAGTACCCAGGGGATACTAAGTTTCCTTGCCTTTGGGCTCTGAATTTGGGATCATTGTCACCTCCTCACACATTCCAGCACTTAGCGTAGGACCTGGCTCATAGAAAATACTGAAATAAATGACTGCCCGACAGTCTCTGGATGACTAGAGAGGGATTGGGTGACATCTCAGATCCCTCCCAGATCTAAATATATGATCCTATGATTGCCAAAATTCTCTTCTGTCCTAATGTTTTATGATTCCAGCTAGGTGGCTCAGTGGATAAAGTGTTGGACCTGGAGTCAGGGAGACCTGAGTTCAAATCCAGTCTCAGACACTTACTAACTGTGTGACCTTAGGCAAGTCATTTAACCTCTGTCGCTTCAGTTTCTTCATTTATAAAATGGGGTTAATAATAGTACCTACCTCCCAGGTCTATTACAAGGACCAAATGAGATATTTGTCATGCTTTTTGCAAACCTTAAAGCTTTAAGTAGGTAGCTATTATTATTTATTATTATAGTTCTCTTCTTCCCATGTACCCAAAAATATGAATACAATTTTACCTCTCCAAACATTTAAAGGTTATGGCAATAGCATAATGACAAAACTGTATTATATACAGTCCCAATTGCAAATTTCATGCATTTCGTAAATCTCTTCTCCTGGCTTTGATGGCTACAAAGTCAATGATGACATCATTTACAGAGACTCATTGAAGAGAAAATGACCTTGGATCTGGCATCTACTTATGCTACAATGCATGTTCAATACCTTTTAATGACTTTTAGTTTGCTGAAGTTCTTTTCACAGATGCAAAAGTAAAAATGAAGCCAAAACAACAAAGTTTAAAATGTATAAGGCTATTTCAGTGTTTGGGCAGCGGTCCTAAGAGCAGAGTTTGTGACCAGAGAGTCAAGACTGAGATTTGCCCATTGTCCAGGATGCAGGAAATTTGCCCAGTGATTCTGGAAGCTTTCCTTCTCCCTCCAAACTCAATGCTCAAGCATCAAGTCTCTTGTTATCCTTCCCAGCTCAATTACATGTGGTTCCTCTACAATTTAATTCATTCTTTATGTGTGGGGGTAAACCTAGAAAGGAATTCAAATTCCAGGGATATGTTTTTGCAAAACTTGACTTCTCTAACACATCTCAGCTTTGAGAAAATCCAAAGTCTTCTCCCTCTGAATATCAAAATCACCTTTTGACGACATATTAGGTATGTCAAGGTGTTCCTCTCCTAGGACATATGGGCCTCCCTCTGGGAATGAAATCTACCTTGTGTGATGCTCTTCTTTCTTCTCTGTCCACTCTTTCTCTCTCTGTCTCTCTGTCTCTGTCTGTCTATCTCTCTCTCTGTCTCTCTCTCTTTCCCTTCCTTTCCCTTCTCTATTCTCTTCTCCTTCTCTCCTCTTCTCCTTCCTCCTCTCCTTTTCTTCCCCCGCCCCCACTCTCTGTCTCTTGCATCCTGGCCTGGGTAGACTCTTAAAGGCCAAGCATCAACATGTACCTCAGGTCATTGGTTATGATTTTTGAGCTGGAGGAGACTCACAGGGTCACAGAATTTTAGTGTTAGAAGGCACTTCGGCATCCATTTAATCCAATCCTTACCTGAAAAAAGTCCCTACTATGGCACATCTGATGAGGCTCAGATAGACCCAAGGTGTTGAACATAGCAGAAGGCCACAATCTGGCCTGCAACACTCTGGAGTGAGACTTGAACCAGATTGAAATGTAATTGGAAAATATTTAATAAAATAACTAAAAATACAATAAAATATAGATGATGTGAATCTGTCATTTTCTAAGTCGTTATGTGGCTGCAGGATCCTTGTTTGTGTTGTAATAGCCCCATTTCTAGTTGAGAAATGACATACTGATATATACACACACCACTGATACATCCTGCTTGAAGTTCTCAATGAGTTTTGCGTCAAAGGACCCAGGTTTGAGTTTTGACTCCGACACTACCCACATACCGTGGCAAGATGCACTAATGTCTCTGAGCCTCAGTTTCTGCAATTGTAAAATAAGGGTATTGGACTGAGCACAACGAGAACAAGTGTGATCCCTCTTCCATAGGCCATCCCCTTCAAGTGACCATTCATACATATCATATCCCCTCCTATGCCTTCTCTTCCTCGGGCTAAAAATCCTCGGTTCCTTCAACAGATTCTCATAGAACATGGGTTCCAGGCCATTTACCATCCTGGGACCCTCTCTAGTCCTCTCCATCATACAAATGTCCTCCTTGACCTGTGGTTCCCACAATGCAGCACAATAATACAAATGTGGTTAGGGCAGAGTTGCAGAACTATCATTTTCTTATGCCCGAAAGCAATTACTCCCTTAATGGAGCCCACTGTCAAATTAGATTAAGCTTTTGGTCCAACCAAATCCCCATATCTCTTTCTGATGAACTTCTGCTTGCCAAACACCCCCTCAGTTGTTCAGTCATTTTCAGTCGTGTCCTACTATGACCACATTTGGTGTTTTCTTGGCAAAGATACCGGACTGGTTTGTCATGTCCTTCTGCAGCTCATTTTACAAATGAGAAAACTGAGGCAAACAGGGTTAAATGACTTGCCTAGAGTCACACAGCTGGTAAGTGTTGGAGGTGGAATTTGAACTCGGGAAAATGGGTCTTCCTGACTCTGGCTGCCCCATCTTTATGTTTATCTATAAGATTGTATCTTAGTTTAGTTTATTCAGCCCAGTCCTTTAAGCCTGTTGAGATCTTTTTGAGTCCCAACTCTGTCCTCCAGCCCATTGACTATCACGGCTTGCTTTATGCCATCTGACCATTGAAAACTCTGTGATCTCTGTCTTTATTCAAATCATTAGTAAATAAGTCCAACAACAGAGGGCCAAGTACAGATCTCTGCCAGGTGGATCTCAAACCACTAATGACGGGACTCTTCGATCCAAGACGTTCAAGCAGCTCTGAATTTATCTAATGCTCTTATTATCCAGTCTCCATCTTTTCTACTTTTCTATGAGAATACCACAAGATGCTTTATCATGTTTTGCTGAAATTTAAGCAAATTATTTTACAGTATTCTCCCAATCTGCCAGTTTAATAAACCTGTCAAAAAAAGGTGGTGGTGGGGATTGCTTAGCCTGGGCTTTTCTGCTGGTTTTTGTGATCATTGCTTCCTTTTACAGATATTTACGAACTACCTCTTCCCATTCTCTCATTTCCACAGGAATTTAAGTCTAGCAGACTAGCATTAGAGTACTCTCTTCTCCCTTTGGAAAATCAGGATATTTACTTTCTGCTGTCTTGGGATGCATCTGCCTTTCTCTACAATTGTTCAAGTATTGGTGACAGTGGCTTACCAATCAGTCAACTTGGATTAAGCACCTACTATGTTTCAGGTACTGTGTATAGCCCTAGGGAAACAAAAAGAGGCAAAAGATAGTCCCTGCCCTCAAGGGGCTTACAATCTAAATGGGGTAGACAACATGCAGATAAGTACGTACACAGTAAGCTATACACAGGATCAGTAGGAAATAATTCACAGAGAGAAGGCACTGGAATTAAGAAGGGCTGGGGAGCCTTCTGGTAGAAGGTAGGATTTTAGTTGGGGCTTAAAGGAAGCCAAGGAGGGAGGTCAGTAGTTAGAAAAGAGGAGGGAAAGCATTCTAGGCCTGGGGGACAGCCAGAGAGAATGCCCAGAGTCAAGAGATGCAGTGTGTTGTTCATGCAACGACCAGGAGGCCAATGCTGTTGGACCAAAGAGTGCATGTCAGGGAGGAACATGTAAGAAGATGGGAAAGTGGGGGTAGGGGTAGGCTATAAAAGGTCTTGAGCACCCAATCAAGTATTTCGTATTTGCTCCTGGAGTTTACTGAGTCTGTGTGTGTGGAGTGTGTGTGTGTGTGTGTGGGGGAGTGTGCTATGTATGTGATGTGTGTGGGTGGTATGTGTATTGGATATGTTGCGTGTGTGATATGTGTGTGGTGTGTGTGTATGGTGTGCATGTGGGTGTGGGTGTGTGGGTGGTATGTGTACAGTGTGTGTGTAGTATGCGTGTGTGTTTGTGGTGTGTGTATAGTGTGTGTGTGGTCTGTGTGTGTGTGTGGTGTGTGTGTGGTATGTGTGGTGTGTGTGTGTGTGTGTGTGTGTGTGTGTGTGTGGTGAGTGGGTGTGTGGGTGGGTGTGAGGGGTGTGTGTGGCTGTGTGTGTGTGTTTGTCTCACAGGCAGGGGCAGGGGTGTGGGAGGAGGGGAATAACATGGTTCTTGTTACTGTTGTTCACTCTTGTCCAACTCTTCACAACCTCAAGGACCATACTTTCCATGGGGTTTTCTTGGCAAAGATACTGGAGTGGGTCACCATTTTCTTCTCCAGTGGATTAAGTTGAACAGAGGTTAAGTGACTTGCCCAAGGTCACACAGCTAGTATGTGTCTAAGGCCAGATTTGAATTCAAGTCTTCCTGACTCCAGGCCCAGCACTTTATCCACTGAGCCACCTAACTGCCTCATAACATGGCCACACCTGCACATTAGGAAAATCACTTCAGTGGCTGAATGGAACTTGGATAGGACTGGGGAGAGACTTGAGGCAGGCCGCCCCACCAGCAGCCATTGTGATAGTCCAGGTGTGAGGTGAAAAAGGATTGTACCAGAGTGGGGATAACGTTAGAGAAGGTATCTTACATGAAAGATGCTGCAAAGTGGAGTGTCTCGTTCATGGGACAGCCAGGGGGTCGTCACTGGATCAAAGGGGATGTGTTGCGGAGTGAGGTATAAGAAGACTTGAAGGGCAGTAGAAGGCCAGGTTATGAAGGGCTTTGAATGCCAATTAGAATAGTTTGTCTTTGTGTTCCTGGAGGTAACAGGCAGGCACTGGAGTTTCCTGAGTAGGGGGTAACATGGTCATACAAGATTGATAGATCTTATCAATAGAGTGGGTGTGGGGAGTAAGAGACAGTGAGAAGTGGAGGATGATTGGGCACCTCAGGGACTAGGAGCATGTATTTCCCTCCCCACTAATAGGGAAGGTAGGGGGGAGAGGAGTTAGAGGGAAACATAATGAGTTCTGCTTTGGACATGTCGAGATTTAGATGTTTATCCAGACATCCAGTTGGAGATGTCTGAAAGGCAGTTAAAGATGTGAGATTAGAGGTCATCAGAGAGGTGAGGGTAGGATGGATAGATTTGAGAATCATCAGCATAGAAGTGGTAATTACATCCAAGGGGTCTAATGAGATCAATCGAAGTAGGATAGAGGGAGAAAAGAAGAGGGCCCAGGGCAGAACCCCAAGGGGCATCTATGGTTAGAAGGCATGATCTGGAAGAGGATCTAGCAAAGGGGACAGAGGAGGAGCAGTCAGAGAGGGAGAAGGAAAAGAGAGCGAGGTGTCCCAAAACCCTAGAGAGAAGAGAGTAATAAGGAAGAGGCTGATTAATGGTGTCAGAGGCTGCAGAATCACGTCAGCTAGTCCTTTCAGTACCAAAGGATGGAGCTCATCCCATTTAGGCAACTTGGTAGTCAACTATCTTCCCAATGATTTCGAGCAGCAGATTTTGAAATGATTACTACCAGTTATTTTGGTTCTGTCCTTTCAAGTCTAAAGTAAAATGAAAGAATTGAGTAGCTCTGCTCTTCTTCTGTGACGTTATCACTGTTCCATCTATCCCCACCTTAATTTCTATCCTTTCTTGGAATCTTGTCTTTTCCCTAATAGAATTGTAGTAGGGGGAAATTCATCAGGAGACCTTTGATTAATTGGTTTTCCCCAGCCCAGTTAATGATGTCACAGATCATATAGGACAATAGACCCTGACAGTCTTAAATGGGCATAAAGAAATGTGTATGCTTTGGTAACTCTTGAATGTATGATGTGTTTGATCTCCGATCAAATTACCCTGGAATTCAGGGTTAGCTACTGGCTAGTCAAAGGCTCAGCTATACCCCTTGTGTATATTAAAAAGCAAGACACACTTTTTAGGCTGACATCTGAGCCAGAAGATAGATGTCTTGGAGGAATATGAATTCTGGCAATTGAGAAGAGAGCTAAATAAAGGAAAAGAACCCAGATCAGAAGAGCAAATCAGATTTTTTGACTCTCCTACCCACATATCCTTGCCAGACATGGCATCATCCCTTTGAGCTATATGCCCAATGGAAGAGACTGGGACTGGCCGGGAGCAGTGCCATGTAACCTTTTACAAACTAAGTAAAAAGATCATAGATTCAGAGCTAGAAAATGCCTCAGAGGTCATCTAGCCCAAACTCTCCATTTTATGGATGAGGAAACTGAGGCAGTTTCTTGATGTCACACAGATATTAAACAGGAAAGGCAGGACTGGGACCCAGGTCCTCTGAGTTGTGCTCTTTCCATCCAATGGATGAGTTCTGTTCATTTCACAGCCACCACAGTGGCTTTCTTCCAGCAGACCTCCATGCCCAGTAGGGATAGAGCCCCCATGGGGAGAACCAAAGGCATACCACCAGAAGAGAAGGACAGCTGGGCTTTATAGCATCAGAGATATGAGTAGCCGCTACCCTATGTATTTCCTAAGTGTGTGCCTCTCTATTAATGTGATTTATGTGTGTGCTTTTTATGTGCTCATGTTTCCATCTGATGCTATATAAATCTGTGGGAGAGTGACCCTAAGGTTTTGGGGGAAAGGAAATGTTTTGTAGCAATTGGTCTTAGTAAGCAAGCTCAGCTTACTAAACTAACTCAGTAAATACTTTTGCTTTGAGATGGGTAGATGGCTCAGTGGATAGAGTGCTGGGCTCGGACTCAGAAAATCCTGAGCTCAAATCCCACCTCAGACACTTATTAGCCATGTGACAGTCACTTACCCTTCTTCAGTTTCCTCATGTGCAAAATGAGATTAATAACAATACATATTCCCAGGGTTGTCATGAGGATGAAAAGAAATAGTATCTGGAAAGCATTTTGCCAACCTTTAAGCACTATATGAATGCAATCATCATCATCATTGCTAATTATGTCACCTTGCTGGCAGTTATCTGTAAGTGCACCAATGGGGGCTCATGAGCTGTAGTTTTAGGAGTATAGTCCCACAGAATTCCTTGAGTCAGGAGTGGCTGCCACTCTGATGAAGTCAAGTACAAGTTAGGGAGTATTCCAGGGGTGGACCAACACTACCCTAGAATTAAAGTGCACCACTCCAGTGGAAGTCTGCAATCACTATAATATCATATTTCTGTAGCTGGCTCACAGCCCATTTCCCTAATTTCTCACCTATTTCCTCTCTTTTCAAGTAGGATCTAATATACTTTGATGACAAGATCACTTCTTTCATTTCTTTTCATCCAAATGTTCTCTCCTATACTTCTCCTTCTTCCTGGATTTCCTTTCTTCTTAATATACCATTGTAGTGCCCGCCCCTTTTACCTAGTCTGGCTTTTTTGAAATTAGGGATACTATATAATATGCCAAGAGGCATATTGCTGCCATGGATTACATCCCATCAAGTCTTAGAGAACTTACAATGTCAAATGTGCCTCCTTGCATTAGGACCTTAGGGTGGACTTCCTGATTATTTAAGCTTTGTGTCCTTGGATAAAGAAATGTGAGACTATGGATTTGTACTATTAGCTCCTTTGGAGGACTGTGTGTTGTGTGAAAATAACAATAACAATAATAGCTCATATTTCCATGATGCTTATAATGTGTCAGGCCATGTGCTAAGTGTTTTACAATTATTATCTCATTTGATTCTCACAAACCTGGATTATCCCCATTATCCCATGATTATCCCCATTTTATGAATGAGGAAACTGAGGCAAACAGACTTTTAGTGACTTGCCCAGGATGATACAGCTAGAAAGTATCTGAGGTCAGATATGAACTCAAGTCGTCCTGACCCAGACCTAGTGCTCTATCTGCTATGGCTTCTAGCTGAAAATGTACAATGAAGGGACATGTGTTGGTATGGAAAATGTCATTGATGCCAGAACAAAGGAACACATCAATGGGGCAACTGGGATTGTAGAAGTGGAGCTTGAAGGGACCTTAGAAGTTATTTAGCCCAAGCCTTCATTTCACAAAGTAGGACCTTGGGCCCAGGGAGCTTGAGTCATTTCCTCAAGGTCACACAGGACCTTGTGGAAATACTTTTCAAAGGAAAGCACTAGCATTAAAGAGAACTGACTGATGATAATCGACCCATTTGTCTTTCTTGGTCTTTAAATGACATTATGGTATAATGCTGTCTCTGCACTGCTCAGTATAGAATGTAAATGGATGACAGGAAGGCATGATAAAAATTCGTTAAGAATTTACAGCTACTGTGCTGATTCCAAGGAATACAAATACAAAATTGAGGTAGCCCCTGCCCTCAAAGGGCTTATACTCTAATGGGGAGATGGGCTCTAGGGAAGTGCTGGCCAAGGTGGAGTGTTTTGGCTTGGGAAGTCAGGGAAATAAATGGTGAGTGGAGCTATAGGGAAGTGGATTAACCCTTTAATCCAGTTGCAGTGGTTGTATTTATTCCAGAACCAAAAGGGGAGAAGGGAAAAAGGTATGTGCCAGGCAGCATGGATGGCAAGGTCCAATGGTCCGGAGGAGACAGCAGCAAGCAGGGTAGATAGCAGATGATGGGGTACCAGTGGCCCTCCATCCCTGCACTATGTAGCATCTCCTAAGCATTAGTTACGTTTTGTACGTACAAAATCCACTTCCAGGCATTCTTATCATATTCTTTTGTGTCATGGTTGCCATTGATTTGGGACTCATTCCTTCCTTTCATTCTTTTCTTCCATCAGTTATCCAAGAGGGGGAGAACCTTCTTCCTCCAGGGCCACCTATCTCTGGTCCTTCAGAACCCAGTAGTGGGAGTATCAGAACAGGGCATATCAGAACATCCCTTCACAATGTCCGTTAGTCATGGAAGACTGCAGGGCAAGTAGGCTCTGCCTTTTTTTTTTTTTTGGGTGGGCAGGGGGAAGAGGGGAAAATCATAATATCCTCATCTATACTTAACCATTTGATATGACAGCCTAAATGCCTTTCCCTCTGCCTGCTTCTTTTTTCTTCTTCTAAATTTGTCACCAGCCACTGATATTTCAAACTTAGCACGAACATTGAGTTACATGACAGAAAAAAGGGGTAATGTTTTTAGACTTTCATCTATGTTACAAATGACTCAGTGAGACAAGATTGGGTTAAATCAGTCCCCCCAGATTTAGTACCTTCCTGTGTTTGCTCCAAGAGAAGTTGTGGACAGAAATTCATTCATCAAATGAGAACCAGAAATAAGTCTTTCGGTTTACCACCACCCCCGTTGCACTGTTAGCCGTGGGGGATGGAGAACCAGTGGTACTAAAAGACAGTTCACCGGAAATTTAAAAACATCTTCCCTTATCTGGCACTGCTTTCTGGGGAAAGCTTGAACATTCAATTTAATTCAGCAGACATTAGTCACCTACTGTGTGCCAGGCACTGAGCTGGGCACTGGAGAAACAGAGGAAAAATGAGGACACGAGTGAAGCAACTTCTCCCATGTCACACAGCTAGTCAGTGTTTGAGGCAGGATTCAAACTCAAGTCTTCCTGACTCTAGTTTAGCACACTACCACCTTGCTACTTATAATACTTCACACCATTACCCTTGTTGTTGTTGTTCAGTCATATCTGACTCTTCCTGACCCCTTCTGGGGTTTCCTTGGCAGAGATACTGGAGTGCTTTGCCATTTCCTTCTCCAGCTCATTTTACAGATGAGAAAACTGAGGCAAACAGGGTTAAATGACTTGCCCAGGGTCACCCAGCTAGTCAGTGTCTGAAGCTGGATTTGAACTCAGGAAGATGGGTTGTCTGATTCCAAGTTCAGTGCTCTATCCACCACACCATCTAGCTGCCCTATCATGAAATAAGTACCTATTTGTCATGGAGATTATAATTTACCTGACATTAACAATGTGTTTCTAAACGTAGTATTTTAAAAGTCTCTCATTTTTGACCTCCTGCATATTTGGTATCCAAAGCCCTTCACAAACTGTCCCTTCTCCCCATCTTTCCAATCTCGCTCACTTCCAGGTATGCTGCAGCCCAGTGATGCTAACTGCCTTCTTCTTCCTAGCACTGGGCCTTTCCACTGGCTGTAGCCTGTATGTGGAATTCTCTGCCTCCTCGTTTATGCCTCCTGCCTTTGTCAGCTTCCTTCAAGTCCCAACTAAAATCCTACCTTTGCCAAAAGGCTTTTTTGATCCCCCTTAATTCTAGAACCTTCCCTGAGGTTATTTCCAGCTGATCCTGTCTACAGCTTGTTTGCACGTAGTGGTTTGCATGTTGTTTCCCCCATTAGACTGTGAGCTCCTTGAGGGCAGGGCCTGCCTTTTGCTTTCCTTGCTATCTCTAGTGCTCCATACACAGGAGATGCTTCATAAATATTTGTGGACTGACTGACTGCAGACCTTGCCTAACCCTAATCTTGCTCTCAGTGTGGCATTTGATTTTCTATTTTTAGCAAGTTATTATCAATTCTATTGGCTTGTTCTAGAACAGGTTTATATTTATGAATTTTATCTTACCAAAAGGATATTGACTGAAAGTTCTTTGAGAATGCAGGCTGAGCCCCCATACCTCTCGAATATGACCCACCATGCCTGATACAATTCTAACTAGGCACAAGAAACATCAGTAAATCTTTATTGAATTCCTTATCTATCCTTTATAGTCTCTGGATATGAGACAAATAGGACAACCCTCTCTTCCCCCTCCCCCATCAAGCTTAGAAGCTGGGTACTCCTCCTGAGGACATGACTGATGCACTATTTCATGGAAGACCTGAAATCATCATTTGACTTAATGTAAACCAGATACGTGAACCTTGCTTCCCACTCAGCAGATAGACTCAGCAGGCAGTGCCATGGAAATTCGTTTCTAAGGCTGCAAAGTCTTGGATGAGAACTCAGGTTTGACATAAAATGTAAAATTATCATTTTATTTGTATCTCCAAGGAAAACCTGTGGGCCATCGTTCCATTTAACTACAACTTCCTTTGGCCTTCTGGTTTTGTTTATAATGAGAATGTCAAGACTGAGATAATTCATTGCCCTCAGGAACAGAACTGGCCATAATTTTCTGGGACAGCTACTCTCACCCCAAAGTGATGTACTCGGTAGAGCACTGGACTTGGAGTCAGGAAGACCTGGGTTTGAGTCTTACCCCAGACACAAACTGGGTGACCCTGGGCAAGTCACTTAATTCCTATCTGCCTCAGTTTCTTCTTCCTTAAAAGGGGGATAATAACAGTACCTACTTTATAAGGTTATTGTGAGGATCAAATGATGTAATATTTGTAAAACTATTAGCACATAGTAGGCACTTAATGAGTGCTTGTTCCTTTGTTGTAAAGATTTATGTAAAGCACTTTACAAACTTGAAAGCACTATATAATGCTAACAAATATTGTGAGCAATATGTATACCTGTGGTTGGAATTTCCCTTTCCCTGCTGAACTCATCGATTTGTTGGCACTCTTCCTTGCTCAGAAGTAGAAACTGTGGTTAGTATTGGCCTTGTGAAACCCTGACAAGCCAAAAGATGCTTGTGAAGCCTGCAGAACATGTACAGGAATTCCATCCTCTCCCATGAGCCACCTCTGATGGAACCCGACAGAGGTTAATTGGCTTTCCTCTCTTATGGGTCAAAACCTTATGGGAATTATGGAAACCCAAACAGACTAAGGTGTGGCAAATTGAAACCAAAACTTGCTGCGGGGCAGCCTGTGACACATGATCTCTTGGGCTTACTTTTGAACCAAGCAGACAAAAGTTCAGAGGCTGATGTCTTGTCTCCCCCCACCCAAGTTTTATCTCCTTGATGATACTAAATACTTTCAGTAATGGCGTGGGGGGGGGGGGGTGCTCTCCTTGTGCTACTTCCATGAATGCTTCACCTTCAACAATGGCCTAGGTAGCCAGGTGGTGTTCTGGATTTAGACTCGGGAATAGTCAATCAATCAGCATTGACTAAGCGCCCACTTTGTGCCAGGCACCGTCCTAAGTACCAAGAACCCAAGAAAGGTAATAGCCCTCAAGGAGCTCACAACAGTCTAATGGGGGAAGACAACATGATAACAATTCTGTACGAATATAATATATATATTGGATGAATTGAGATATCAACAGAAGAAAAGCACTAGAACTAAGGGGGATAGGAAATGACTTGTTGGAGAAGGTGGTTTTTTAACTGGATTCGAGGAAGCAAGAGAAGCCAGGAGATGGGGCTGAGGAGGGAGGGAATTCCAGGCCTGGGAGACAGCCAGAGAAAATGCCCAGAGTGGGGAGATGGAATGTCCTGTGCTAGGAAGAGCAAGGAGGCCAGAGACACTGGATTGTAGAAATACTCAGGGGGTGGGGGTGGGAAGGGAAGATTAAGGTATAATAAGAATGGAAAAGGAGGAGGAGGAGGCCAGGGTAGGAAGGGCTTTGATTCCAAACTGAGTATTTTCCATCTGATCTTGAAGTTGCTGGGGAGACACTGGAGTTTATTGGCTAGAGTACCCGGGGGGAGGGAGGGGTGATGTGGTCAGACCTGAGCGTTAGGAAGAACCTGACTGCACAGTGGAGGATGGTTTGGGAGAGATTTTATGGACAGAGGACAACCAGAAGGCTGGGACAATGGTCAAACTACAAATCAGTATGAGCATGGTTATTGTTTTTCCCCCAGCAGACCAGTTGTTAATCATTTCCCAGCACATCCCTGGTTATGCCTCAATAGTAATGGGGTAGTTAGGAAAAGAACATTAGGAGGAAAGGATGACAAGGTTGGTTTGGGATATGTTGAGTTTGAAAGGTCCATAGATTTCTAATAGGCAGCCGTAGATGCAAGTAGGAGAGAGGTGAATATGTAGAATTGAGAATCATCAGCAGAGAGATGATAATTGAATCTGTGGGGGATGATGAGATCACTGAAGAAAATAGTGTAGAGAGAGAAAAAAAGAGGGCACAGGAGAGAGGCCTGATGGACAGCAATAGTCAGAGGGTGGGACTTGGACAAAGATCCGGCAAATGGGACTGAAAAGGTATAAGCAGATAGGGAGAAGGAGAATCAGTCGTATCACAAAAACCCAGAGAATGGTGTCAAAAACAGAGCGATCAGCATTGTCAAAGGTTGCTAAAAGAAGGATGAGGACTGAAAAACAGCCAATGGGATTAGCAAGTAAGAGATCATTGATAACTTTCAAGACAGCAATGTTTGGTTGAGTGATGAGGTGGAAACCAGATTCTAGAGAGATGTTCATCCTTCATTTTTGAAGAGGACCAATGACTTCACAGGGTTCTGTCTCGATTTGCACGTGAATTGGATTTAAATGAGGCAGAGCTGCACCAAGTCATCAGCCTCACTCTCTCTTCCAGAGTCATCAAAATCCAGTAGCAAGACAAAAGCCAGGACAATTGGCGATGGCCTGGGATGCAATAGATGACCTTGGCATCTTCGATGTCTGACCAAGCTCTAAGAGTTCCATAGCACCTGCTTCAGCTATTGAAACAAATTGTTTTCATGCACCCATTCCACCAGGGAAAGTCTTCACATGCTTGGAGCAGACACTAACTCGCCAATGGGTTTGAAGCCTTATTTATTAGTTACCCTCAATCTGGTTTAGTCCATCTGCCGAGACAGTTTTACCAGAGGTGTGGCTACTGTGCATGCTGCAACTTCTTGGAGCCACAGGTGAGAGTCAGGTGGGCACCAAAGGTAAATGGGCAGCCCTGAGAAGAGCCTGGTAGCTCTCACACCAGAGGGTCTAGTCTACCCTGAACACCCCATATACCACAGTACAGTGCCTGGCATATAGTTGACGTTACATAAATGTGAGCAGGAGCTATCTTTTGTCTCTTTTTGTATCCCCACCACTCAGCACAAAGTGGGTGCACCAATTGTACACAGCTTCCTCAAGGAGGTAAACCATAAAAGGGAGGAGGGACATGAGATCATAGCTAGGCTGGATAGAGAGAGGATCAAGGGAAGGTTTTAAGGATGGGGAGTCGTGGGCCTGTTTGTAGGCAGCCAATGTACGGGGAGAATTTAAAGACAGATAAGAGAGTGGGGATGCTGGTGGAAGCAATCTGCTGGAGATGGAATGAAATGGGATCACGTGTGCATGTGGAGGGATCGGTCTTGGCAAGAAGGGCCATCTCCTCACTTGAGAAGAGTTGAAGGAAAAGATAGTGAAAGACAGCATCTGAGTGATGTGAGATGAGGAGAAAGGGAGAAGAGAGGTCATGAATGATCTCAGTTTCTTTTTGGGGATAAATATTATTAGTGAGAGATGATAGATACCACTCGCGATGAGCCGCCATCAAGGGCAATAACATTCAGGCGCCAGAGCTCCGAGTTTTCCTAAATGACCTGGAAGTGATAAAGCTAGGCATCGATAGGTAAATAAGAGTATTAAATGACATTTATAGATCTACAAACTGACATTCTGGCCTGAGAGCAGGAGTAAAGAGAGAGGGGCACTGAACTATAGTGTGTGGGAAGGGAGGAGAGCAGGAAGTGCTGGATTTAGGGTCAGGCCTGGGTTCAAATGCTGCTTTCGTCACTTAACATCTGTGTGGCTTTTTGTTGTTCGGTCATTTTCAGTTATGTCCGACTCTTCATGACCCCATTTGGGGTTTTCTTGGCAAAGATCCTGGAGTGGTTTGCCATTTCCTTCTTCAGGTCATTTTACAGATAAGGAAACTGAGGCAAACAGGATTGAGTGATTTGCTCAGGGTCACACAGCTAGTAGGTGTCTGAGGCCAGATTTGAACTCAGGCCTTCTTGACTCCAGGCCCAGGGCTCAAACCACTGTGCCACCCAGCTTTTCTGTGTGGCTTTAGAGAAGTCATTTAGCCTCTCTGGGCCTCAGTTTCCTCCTCTGTAAAATGAGAGGTTTGGATTAGATGACCTCTAAGATCCCTTCCAGCTCAAAATCAATAACCCTATGAATTTGAATTACAAAAAACACACAATAGGAATGGGCAGGGTATACAGTGCTGGGCCTAGAGTCAGGAAGACCTGAGTTCAGATCTGGCCTCAGATACTTACTAGCTGTGTGACCCTGGGTAAGTCACTTCACCCTCTTTGCCTCAGTTTCCTCATGTGTAAAATGAGCTGGAGAAGGAAACGGTAAACTGCTCTAGTGTCTCTGCCGGTAGAATCCCAAATGAGGTCATGAAGAGTTGGACATGACTGAAATATAAGCAACAGTCAGTGGAACTGGCTGCTTGGGAAGGAGATGGGTTGGCCTGCGAGATTTCCGAGAAGAGGGTGGATGATCTTGTTCAGGTTGGGGGAGGGGTTGGGTTGGGCTGGGTGGTCCCTCAGGCTCTATCTTCCTCCAAGATTCCTGTTAGGTAATCTGAGTTTGCGTTGCTGGTGTTATTTCTTTTCTGAAAGTGATTTTCGTGTCCTTTGAAATTTGTTATTGTTTTGTCTTCTTTTGTACGTTGTCCCCCGAGCTCCCTGAGGTCACCGGTTCATTAACACAAAGGCAACTGAAACTGGATGAGAATGCTGTGTGGCCAAGGTCATGCACCAAGTCTGTGACCAGGAAGTGCCTCCTCCCATCTGACTTCTGCCTCGGAGCTCACTGCTTTTTATCTCTTGAAATGTACCCTTGCACAGATGATGCTTAATTCCAAGCACAGAAGGGAAGGCTGGGCTCCCACTTAAACTCTGTATCCTCTCTAGTTACCACAATGTTCTGCACCTAGTAGGTCCTTAAATGTTAGGAGCTGACTGACTCATCCGCCATGTCTGTAAGGAAAATGTTTTCAGTGTTCCAAATGACCTGTTTTTAAATGAACTTTGGGAAGATGACCAAGCTCCCTTGGAAAATTGTATCCTGTCCTGGAGGCTGAAGTTCTAGGCCATTGATAAGCTGGAGAATGTCCAGAGGAGGGCAACGAGGAGGAGAAAGGGCCTTGAGCAAATAGGGGCCATGGGTTGAAGGAGGGGTGTGCTGGAGGCAGTTCAAAACGCCTGGAGAAGTCACATTGTGAAATTTTCAGTGGGAGCATTTGTACGTCAGAAATGGGCAAATTGCTACAGATGAAGGCTTGATTTATTGTTTCATTGATTGTCTAGATGTAAGGAAGTGGTGGAGAGAATGTTAATAATAAAGCTTAGATTTCTTTTCCTTCCTTCCTTCCTTCTTTCTCTTTTTTTTTTTCTTTTGAGAGCTATTGTTACACATTTACCCATGTGCTACTGGGGTTTAAGGAGCTGGAAATATTTAACCCTTGGAAGAGAAGATTCAGGGTCTGTTGATGGACTGACATGCTAGCTTTTCTTCAAGCATTTCACAGATTTACAAAATCATAGAATTTCAGAGCGGAAGGTTCTCTATCCGCTGCCTGGAGACTTCCAAGCTAGGGCACTGCTTCTAACCCATCACTCCTTCAGACAGCTTTCATTGTCAGCAAAGTTGTGCCTAATGTTTAGTCTAAACCTGTCTCTTCAGAATTTGAAGGGCTGCCTTCCATATAGAGGAGACACTGCCTTGTGCTGAATGGCCCCACAGTGTAGAACCAGGACCAAAAGCAACTTTAGGCTTGATGTCAGAAGGGAAAGCACCCTCCTACCTCTCAGGGCTACCCAAAGGGGGGGGGAAGGCTTCCTCTGGATGACTACTTCCTTGAAGACCCTTAAGGAGATGCTGAGTGACCATAGCAATGCTAAAGCAGGGATTCCTTTTTGTGCACAGGTTGAAGAGATGTGGGACTTTAGCTGACACTTGATGGAAACCAGGAGGGACAGATGAGGAGGGGGAGAGTTCCAGGAATGGCGAATAATGAGTGAATGTGCCTGGAGGCAAAAGGTAGAGAGCCTCCTTTGAGGATCAGCAAGGAGGTCGAGGTCACTGGATCACAGAGAATGGGGGGTGTAAGAGGACTAAAAAGTGGGGAGGGAGGTGGCTATGAAAGGTTTTAACATCTAAACAGAGAATTTTTATATTTGATCCTGGAAGGAATAGGGAATCATTAGAGTTGATTGAATGGGTAACAGGGTGGGAGTGGGAGGCAGTGACACGCTCAGTCTTTTGCTTTAACCTGGACTGGAGGAAGCTAGACCAACCAGCCCCTGGGGGCAATAGTCTAGGCATGAGGTGCTGAGAACCTGAGCCAGGGTGTTTTGTTTTGCTTTTAGGCAATTGGGGTTAAGTGACTTACCCAGGGTCACACAGCTAGTAACTGTCAAGTGTTTGGTCTGAGGCCAGATTTGAACTCAGGTCCTCTTGACTTCAGGGCCGGTGCTCTATCCACTGCACCACCTAGCTGCCCCTTCCATTGTTGTTCCAAAAGTAGAAAGGACAGGCCGTAGTAACATATTGAGTATGGGAGTGAGAGATAGTGAGGACTCAAGAATGATTCATAGGGTCAAGCTTGGGGCAGGGACAGGGGTGTCAGGGGTCAGTTATAAAGGGGAAATGCCCTCAGAGTCTGAGCTGAGAGTAGAATGGGAACTCAGGGGTGGGGAGAGATGTTGGAGGAAGAACAGAAGGAGGAAAGAGGGCAGGGACGGCGAGGAAGTGTGTAAGTGTCATGAAGAATAAATTGGGGTGGGTTTTCCCAGGGCTCTTCCCTTCTTCTCCCTCTCCTTACCCTTCTCCTTTGCTGCTAAGGGCAGGGAGGGGTCGATTTTAGAAACCTGACATTTCACAAAAGCACAGAATCTCAGACTTGGAAGGGGGACACGTCCAGAGCCATCTAGGCTTATTGCTATCTCATAAAGACTCCTGCTTCACCCCGACAAGGCTAAGCATCCAACCTTTGTGTGAAGACCAGGTCTCCCTACTTCCCCAGGCTCAGCTTTTTGAGTCTACTATCAAATCTCCTCTCGCCTCAATTTCCTCCCAGGGTTCCTCACTCTGCCCGGAGGCTAAGCCCAACACTCCTCATCTTTCTTCCTTGTGATAGCCAGAGGTGGGGAACCTACAGCCTCCAAGCCACATGTGGCTCTCTAGATCCTTGAGTGTGGCTTTTTGACAGAATAAAGGGCTGCACTCGAGGACCTAGAGGGCCACATATGGCCTGGAGGCCACAGGTTCCCCACCCTGTAGAGCCCTTCAAATGCTGGCAGGCAGTCCCTCTGTTCTGCCCCTAAGCCTCCCTCCACACAGCATGAATTTGAGTCTCTTCACTTTCCTGGTTACCTTCTGCTCTTAACCCTTTGTGGCCCCTGCCTCTGGCAGTCAGTCTGCTGAAACCTATGCACCCCTTCTCCGTACCACGTTATACGTGCAAAGGATTACTAAGGAAGGCAAAGGGTAGTAAAAAGAAAGGGGTAATATTTTTTTCTCATCCAAGGTCACAGACTGCCTGAAATCTATCCATAGCCCCTTCCCCAGGTCAGGTAGTCCTGTGCTAAATGCTCTTCTGTGATCAGTACTAAACTGATTCACCCCTTAAATGGTGCTGTCCGGAAATGGACACAGTAATTCAGATGTAGTTTGATTAGGGAGAAGTAGAGAGGGTCCAATATTTCTTTGTTGCCGTTCGTTTACACTACTTTAGCCCTGTTGTAAATGGTTTTAACATTTCACTAGACTGGCACTTGTTTGAAATAATCCTTTGCCCATTTATCCTCCTTTTAAGAAGGAAGGGGCCTAGCTAGGTGGCACAGTGGCTACAGCACTAGGCCTAGAGTCAAAAAGACCTGAGTTCAAATCTGACCTAAGACACTTCCCGGCTGTGTGACCCTGGGCAAATCACTTCACCCTGTTTGACTCAATTTGCTCCTCTGTAAAATAGGCTGGAGAAAGAAATGGCAAACCATTCCAGTATCTTTGCCAAGAAAGCTCCAAACGGGGTCACGCGTCGGATATGACTGAACAGCAAAAATCACAAACAAGTAAGAATGTGGCAAATTGCTAGGCATGGGAATCCGATTCTATGCCTAGGGGCCATCAGACAAACGTTCCCTTCCCCAAAGACACAGAATTAAGAGAGCAAACATTTAGAGTAGAAGAGAATTTAGAAGTTTATTCTAATCTCCTTGAACCAAGGCCCAGGAAGTTAAATGATTTGTCCAAGGTTGCCCAGCTAGTAAGTGGCAGAAGCAGGATTTGAACCCAGGCCTACTGGCTCCAAACCCACGTATAGGCATATATTCCAATGAGAGAGAGAATGGAAGTGCTGGGTGGGTGAATCATGGCTTTACTCCGTAGCCTCTGTGATGTCACCACACTGAGCCTCCTCTCACCGCATGCCTCTGCAAAGCAGAGAAAAGGGAGGATGTTGATTTGTAAAGTGCTTTAAGGCCTGGGGATGTGGGAGAGTCTGTGGGAGTCTCTATCGGGATCCATTCTGGGAAACGTCGAGGACCAAAAAAGCCCGAGCTATGAAGCATGTGTCTACAAAGATAAAATTGTCACTGCTTCAACTGCATCTCCTTGCCCACACAAAAGCTCTAAAAATGTGGGAGATGCAGCACCTGTTCACAAAATTATGAATCGAGCAGGCTTGGGTTCCGTTGCTAACTTTCTCAATAGCTACATCAACGTTGCTTTTCTCATAGGACTTATGTAACATGACTTCCTCGAATATATTAGATCTTTATCAGAGGAAATGCTGATTTAGCTGATGTACTTTGAATTAGCAGCTTTCCCCCCAAATGAGGATTAGAAAAACCCCTTGGAGTTCAGGGAAGGAGGAGACCACCATGGCCCAGCCAAAGGAGGCTTGGTATTGGAACTCTATACCTTACCCACTGACTTGATTTCACTTGCACTGACTTCACCCTGAAATTGATTCCTGCCCCATTGAGAAGTGTGGGAGATTGTGCTGAGTTCCGGGCAAAGCATTTTAGGAAGGACATTGGCAATCCAGCATGACCAGAGCAGGGTGAACAGGTTGGTGGAGAGGACTGGCCATTGAAGAATCACTTAAAATAATTGAGGATGTTTAGGATAGAGAAGGGAAGACTTAAGAGTTCAATAATAGCTTTCTGCCATTATCTGAAGAGCTGCATGGGGATTAGAAATTGGATTTATTCTGTTTGGTCCCAGAAAGCAGAATTGGAAACAATAAGTGGATAGGCTATAGAGACACATCTAAGCTTGATGCTAACAAGTGGTCAGTCTCCCCACCATGAAGGGAACTTCAAGAGAAGCTGAATAATCTCTCTCGGAGATGCTTTAGAGAAGGATTCCTTAACCTGGGGTCTAGATACTTCTAGAGGACTGCAAATAGATTACAGTGGATCTGTGAACTTGGGGGAGGAAAAGAGGACATTACTTTTACTAACCTTGAATTAAATTTAGTGTTTCCTTCCCTTATCAATATAGGAAACACGTATTATTCTGAGAAGGGTCTGTAGGCTTCACCAGGCTGCCCAAGGAGGCCATGCCACATAGAAAGGCTAGGAATTCCTGCTTTAGCAGAAATGAGAAATTAGAAAGGGTGGGACCAGAGGACCCTAAGCTCTTTCCAATGTGGAGATCCCATCAATCTGGGAGATATCTCAGGGCTGAGATGATAGAATGAAAATGTCTCTCTTGCTGGTCCAGCCCATCTGTTCTCCTGCCTACCTTGCCCTTACTTATTCAGTTCTCATAAATTTCCTCTGCCTTAATGTTTTCCTGGCCTGTTCATCACCTGCCTTAGCTCATGAACCAGGACTCCTCTGGCCTGTATTCTGAACTGTTTTTCGCTCTGACAACCTGATCTCTGAGTGTTCTCTCTTCTGCTTTCTTTCTTGGTTGATGACTCACTGCTTCAGCCTGGCCTTTGATCCTGGGGGTCCATCTGGACCCCCAAATACCTACCTGACTATTGGCTCACCACCTGGCCTTAACACCTGGTTGCAGAGCATTACTAGTCTTTTCTAACCCTAGTTACCTGCCCCTGTCCTTCCTTTCTGCCTCTAACACTCAAGTGCTCAATACTGACACTATGCCGGCAACACTTTCTAGATTTCCAAACCTAGGTGCCTGAAGCAGTGATGAGATTTCTGGACAAAATACAGAAGTCAAGGGTAGGGAAGCAACATTTACAGGAAAGATCATAGGATCACATATTTAGAGCCATGTGGGATCTCAGAGCCCATCGAAACCCTTCATTTTACAAACTGAGGCACAAAGCAGTTATACGACTTTTTAAGTCACACAAGGGGGGGGCAGCTAGGTAGTGCAGTACACCAGCTCTGGAGTCAGGAGGACCTCAGTTCAAATCCAGCCTCAGACACATAACATTCACTAGCTTGGTGACCCTGGGTGAGTCACTTAACCCCACTGCCTAGACAAAAAAATAAAATAAAATAAAATAAAGGCACACAAGGAGTAAGCATCAGAGGTAAAATTTGAACTTATGTCCACTGAGCAAGCCAGTAGTTCACAGTACTGTGCTATCTCCCTAAATGTTGAACATGCATTGACTTTGAGGTGCTGCAATTCTACAGACATCACGTGGTGTTCACTATGTGAATAGCCCACCACTGGCTAGAACATCTAAGTGAAATCATATGTGAGATACATGCAGGATAAATCACAGAAGTGAGCTCAGGACTGGAGATAAACAGCTAGAAATCAGCCACAGAGAACTGATGGGCTCAAGACATGAGAGCAGACGAGTTTTCCAAGTGAAGCATTGACAAACTTGACTGCAGATGTTAAAAGAGTAGTGGGTTCAGGACTGAATCAGGGGAAAATACCAATCTTCACAAAATAACACATATCCTTTGAGAGAAAGAAAGGGAGCCAAGAAAAGAGCCAGAGAAAGGCAGGGGAAAACCAAGATGGTGCAATGTCATGAGACCAAGGGAGGCAGGAGTATCAAGGACTAGGTGATGATTAAATATCAGATATCTCCCCCCCAAAAAGTCCCAGAAGATGAAAACTAAGAAAGCCATTCTCTCTCTCTCTCTCTTCTCTCTCTCTCTCTCTCTCTCTCTCTCTCTCTCTCTCTCTCTCCCTCTCTCTCTCCCCCTCCCCTCCCCATCTCTCCCTCTCTCTCCCTTTCCCTCTCTCTATCACACACACACACACACATACACACACACACCCATCACTGACCTGACCCTGGGGGAAAAAAGAAAGAAATAAAGAGAAAAGAAAGAAGGAAGGAAGCAAGGAAGACCTTATAATAGTTAAGCCAAACAAATCTCTTCATTGGCCATGTTCAAAAATTTGCTTTTCCTTCAGCATCCAGCACATCAGCTCTCTTTTAAGAACTCAGCAGCATTCTTTACCGTTAGCCCTCTAGAAGAGTGGGTGGTCTTTGCACTGATCAGACATCTTAGGTCTTTCAAAGTTTGTCCCTACAATCTTGTTGTTTTTATAGAAATTGTTTTCCTGGCTATTCTCCCTTCCCTCCACATCAGTTCACACATGTCTTCCTAGGTTACTCTGAACTTATCCTTTTTATCATTTCTAACAACACAATCATATTCCATTATATTGATATGACATCAGCTTTGTCACAATTGATGGACATCCCCTTAGTTTCCAGTTCTTTGCCACCACAGAAAAAGCTAGTACCTTTTCCTCATTCTTCGCTCTCCGTGGGGATACACACCTAGTCACGGTATTGCTGAGTCAAAAGGTATATGCAGTTTACTAACTTTGGATGAATAGTTCCAAATTGCTCTCAAGAATGGCTGGACAAATTCACAGTTCCACCAACAGTGCATTAACGTGGCCATTTTCTCACAGCTAGAGCGGCTAGGTAGCACAGTGGATAGAATGCTAGGCCTGGAGTCAGGAAGACTCATATTCTTAAATTCAAATCCAGCCTCAGATACTAGCTGTGTGACCCTGGGCAAGTCACTTAACTCTGTAAAATGATCTGGAGAAGGAAATGGCAAACCATTCCAAAACCTTTGCCTAGAAAATCCTTAATGAAAATCCACAAAGTTGGAAATGACTGAACAAAAACTTTCTCCCAGCCCCTCCAACATTTGTCCACTTTGTCAGTCTAATGGGGTCACCAGCCTTTGTTCATTCCATTTCTTAAGAATGGATTGGCTTTCTTTCCTCTGCTGTTCTTACTATCTTGAAAAACCAATAGCAAATCCATCATCACCCTCTTTGAGTAACAGCTTTCCCCTTTGTTCTGTGCCTCTTGAATGCATTGAACATATAATTTGTATGTTAAGGCTAACTATATTTATGTCTTTTTCCTTTCCTAAACTATAAACTCCATGAGAACAGGGATGGTTTTTCATTTTGTCTTTATATGCAGTGTGGTTCAGTGCAGAAAGAACCAGCTTGGGAGCCAAGAAGCCTTGAACTCTAACTCTGGCAAATACTGGCCATGTGACCCTGGGAGAGTCACTTAACCTCTCAATGCTCTAGGCAACTACACATTGTGGGAAAGGTCCTGAGCTATGTTGGGAGAAGGAGTTTCCTGACTTGGTAGGCACCAGTAGCAGTGGTCTGGTCCCTATCCCGGAGGTGTTAAACTTGGAACCAGTTACAGTTCTGAGTAGGGCCAAATCAGATTAAAATTTAATTGGGCAATATTTAACAAAATAAGGAAAAATATAATACAACACAGATAACATTAATTTGTGATTTTCTAAGTCAATATACAGTCTGCAAGGGTTCATTTCTATTTGATACTACTGCTATATCCCCTAGAACTGTTTTGCACATAGTAGGTGCTTAACAGATGTTTGTTGGATGGGTTGGATTCGGCGACTGAAGCCATCATTTAGACAGCCTGGGAGAGGTCCCTCACTCAGAGGTCCCTCACTCAGAGGTCTCTCACTCAGAGGTCCCACATTAGCTCCTTACTTCCCCATATGTTCACCTCACCATTTCCATGGAGCCTGGACCCAGGTTCCTTAACCTGTGAGTATGATAGGTCCTTTCCCGGGGATTTCCCTATCTATACTTGCCCTTTTCCTCAGAGTTGGTTTTACCATCAAGAAGTGCTGGGCTGATAGCAGCAGTCCGTCTGTCTCTGCTGTTCACATTTCCCAACTTTTTTTATTTCCAACCACCACCAGGAGAGTTTCCTTTTCTATTAATCATTCTGTTGTAAGAGTGTGTGATGAGTCACAATTATACTGCCTTCCTCAAAGAGCTTCTCTTTCTTTTTTCCACTCTAGAAACTTGTTTCTAGAGTGACTTTGCAAACTTTAAACCAGGGAATACCTTGGCTTTTGTGCAAACATATAAGCCTCCTGAAGACATGAATCACTTTGACCTTTGACTGGCCCTTCAGTCATGGAAAATGAAAAGGAAGGAGCAAGATACAAGAGGTGATTATGGCAACTGAGCTTATCCCGCAGCTCAAGCTGCTTGTGTTTCCATCTTAGAGTCAATGGCTTTCTGCCGGGAGCACAAACGTATACATGTCAAAATGCAAAACTCTTTGTTTCTTGAATCTATAGGCGTGAAGCAAATGTGTTTCATGAAACACGGGCCTTTCCATATGTGACATATGAAAGGTTTGAGAGACATAGTTTCTGGGTAATTAATCATTTTATTAATTATTGCTAACAGATAATTAATACAAGGATGGTCATTTGGCCATCTCTCCTAAACCAAGAACCCTCATGAAACCCATTCAACACTTACATGCCCTTGGAAGAGAGGGTGTCTGAACAGCCTAAAAGGATTGATTTCTGAACATGGAAATAGAAGGGGAAAAAATCCTGGATCTCCTCAATAGCAAATTGTTATTAATATAAGAGAGAAATAATCATTTCTCTCATAATATCTGATGGGGCAGGTGTTTCTCAGAGTTCTTAACCTGACATCTGTGAACTTAGCTGCTGTTGTTGTTTTTTGTGAACATTCTGATAACTGTATTGCAAGATGCTGGCATTGCTTTCCTTTGCTATCCTACGTACATTATTTTATGCATTTAAGAACATCATTCTATGAAAGGATTCACCAGGCTGCCGAAGTGGTCCATGCTACAAAGTTAAGAACTCCTGGCTTAAGTGGAGAACTCACTACTCACCCACTTGCAAAGCCTTTGAGCATAGGAAAAGATCATTTTCTTCACCTCTGAAAAGGTGGGCCCTAGAGAGGATTGGGCTGCTTTTCTTTCCCTAAACACAGAAGATGGACAAATGCTATTGCTTCACTTCTCCAACCTAATATTTCTCTTCAATCAAGAGTGTGTCAGATTTCATCTTTTCATGGAGGCAGGTATGAAACATGAATTTTCAATTAGGCCCCATCCTCCGAGTAAGTGGCTTTCTCTCCTCAAGGAGGGCACAGGTAGTAAGTGGGATGTTCAAGGACAGACCATAGATTGAAAAGGCTTTATAAGCTGTCTAGTAGAAACCCTTCTTTTTATATCAAGGGAAGTTAAATGATTTGCCCAGAATCACACAGAGTAAAAGTATCAGAAATGGAACCTGAACAGCCCTGCCCTCTGTCTTTGCAAGAATTCCCCAGTACATCCATCCATCCATGCCTCCATTTAAAACTTGGGGCTCTAATCAAAGAAACGGCATATGTGTGTAGGTTTGGAAATGGGAAGCTCACATATGACTTCAATTTCCAACATCAATTAGCCACACCTGTCCCCCAGGTGACTTTGTGGTACCATTGTCAGATGAAAACAAGGCTGTTATTCTCCCATCCACTCTCAGGAGGGACTGGTTTAGGGTAAATGGTGGCAGATGGGGGAGCCCCAGAGAGAACAAAGAAACATGAGGGTCAGGCACACCAAAGACCTTGTTGGTTTTAGAGAGGAAGTGGGGGGGGGAAGGAGGAGAAGGAGAAAGTAAGAAAGGAGGGGGAAAAGGGGAGGCAGTCCCCTATGCTTGGAATTCACTTCCTCTCCACTTCCATTTCTTGGAATCTCTGATTCCCTTCAAAACTCAGCTCAGTGGAGCCTTTCCTCATTCCCCAGCTGCTAGAGTCTTCCCCACAACCAAGCAGATCCAAAGCCTTTTTCATCTAGCACAGTTCTTGACAAATAGTTGCTATTTATTGAATGCTTATTGAATTGAACTGGACTGGATTGAGTCTGACCGTATGTCGACCAAGGCCCATCTCCGCTACTCTCATTGACTTCAGACAGATTTGCCTTAGAGTCGGTAGGCTGCTATTCCTGGGTAGTCCCAGGGACCTGGGGAATGGTTGCTTAAGTTTGCTCTATGAAATAAGGGAAGGGGAATGGCTGAACAAGTTGTGGTATAAGAATGTAATGGAATACTATTGTTCCATAAGAAATGAGCAGGAGGACTTCTGAAAAACCTGGAAATATTTACATGAACTGATGCTGAGTGAAGTGAGCAGAACCAGGAGAACATTGTATACAGTAACAGCAATTTTATGCAATGACCAACTTGGATAGACTTATTTGTTGTTGGCAATACAAGGATCTAAGACAATTCCAAAAGACTCCTGATGGAAAATGCTATCTACATGCAGAGAAAGAACTGATGAAGTCTGAATGCAGAACGAAGCATACTATTTTCTCTTTTTGTTTGTTTCTTCTTTCTCATGGTTTTTCCCTTTGGTTTAATTCTTTACAACATGACTAATGTGGAAATGTGTTTAATATGATTGTACATGTATAACCTATATTGGATTGTACACCATCTCGGGGAGGTGGGAACAGAGGGAGGGGGAGAAAATTTAGAACTCTAAATCTTGTAGAAGCGAATGTTTAAAACTAAAAACAGATAAAATTAAAACACAAAAGAAATAAGGAAAGAGAAGGGAAGGAAAAAATCCTTTGATTCTGTGTTCTGTGATTATCCACACTTTACAGTTGAGGAAACTAAGGCAAACTGGTTAAATGACTTGCCCAGGGTTGCACAGCTAGAGAGTGTCTTGAGGCCAGATTTGAACTCAGGTCTTCCTGAACCTAGGCCCAGAGCTCTATTCACTGCACCTCGTTATGCTCCAACATTCCCTTGGGGTATTGAATCCTACTTAGCGTGGTACATATACTAACATATACACAGTACATATACTACCATGGTACATATACTAACATATACATAGTACATACACTAATATGTTACATATGCTAACATGTATGTGTACGTGGTACATAAGGGCTAGGGTCTTATTTGGAAGTCTCCCCCCTCACATCTATATGCCATAGAAGACCAAAGGATTATAGAGCTAAAGATCAATGGAACATCTTTTCAAACCTTCCTATTTGGCAGATGAGGAAAATGAAACAAGGTGAAGCCCAGAGTGAGTTGCCCAAGGTGATAAATATAGTAAGGGGTAGACTGAGACATATAGTTGTTGTTTTTTTCTTTAAGTTTAATTCAATTTTTTCAATGAACAAAATCCACCTGTTCTCCCACCTACCTCCCCCTGCCCCACTCTCCTTATGTGAAAAAGAAAAAAACCCAACTAAACACTTGTAACAAATATAAATAGTCAGATCCCCACACCGACCATGGCCAAAAGTGCACATCTCCATCTGCACCTTAAATGCTTCACCTCTGACTCAGGAGGTGGCTAGCATAGCTTATCATGAGCCCTCTGGCATCATGGTCACTGGAAGTGGTCATCGCATTGATTGGAGTTTTTATGTTTTTCCAAACGGCTTGTCTTCTTGTTATTTGTACTTCATTTCAAAGAGAACCAGTGACAATGGTGATGTCTTGACTTATGTATGAATTGGATTTGAGTAAGGCAGAATTGCACAAAGTCTTCAGTCATCAAAGTCCAGCGGCAAGAGAAAAGTCTTGCCCCGATGGCCCTGAATGCAGCAGATGACCTAGGCGTCTTTGACATCTGACCAAGCTCTGCTTGCTTCACAGTGCTTGCTTTAACTCCCTTCATAGCTATTGGAACAAATTGTTCTCATCTGCCCATTCTACACAGGAGGAGTCTTTGAACGCTTGGGATAGACACCTCCCTAACTCATCGACAGGTTTGAAGCCATCCAGTCACCCTCAAGCTGCCAAGGCAGTTTTACAGGCGTGTAGCTGCTTCACACGCTACAGCTTCTTGGAGCTACAGGTGAGAGTTGGGTGACAGATGAACCCACAAATGGATGAGCAGCCCTGAAAAGAGTTTGTCTTAACAGTGTTTTGGCAGAATAGAAATTGTTCTCCAGATTCTGCTCACTTATGTATGTAAATCAATTCATAGACTACTTCTCGGTTTTTTTTTTTCTGATAATGTCTCCATCATCATTTCTTACAGCACAACAATATTCAATCACATTCATTCCATACTTTTTTTGTCTAAACCCAAATTCATGGAAACTCCTTCAGCTTGCAGTTCTTTGCTGAAACGCTTTTGAAGGAGAGTTCTCATGAAGGTAGAAATGACGTGATCTGATGACTGATTTTACATGGAGGTTGAGAGACAAGGAGGATAGGATTGAGAGCCTGAGGTGAGTTCTTGGGATCATGGGCTTTCATTTTTATACCTGAAGGGATCTTAGAAATTATATAGTTCAGCCCCTTAATTTGCAAATGATGAAACTGAGACTTGGCAAAGTAAAAAGACCTTTTTTTTTAAGGTTACATGGTTAATAAATGGCAAAGCTGGGATTTGTACCTGAGTCTTACAAGTTTTTGTCAGAAAACATGTAAAGGAAGCTTGTAGGTACATGTGTGTCCATGTTTGTCCATGTATGAACCCTTGAAGGAATTCTAATAAGTTCATCTGCGTATTCATGCGTGGAGGAGAAACAAATGTTCTTGGGGACTTGTAGGGCTAGCTGCTTGCAGCACGCTGCATGCGTCAGCAAGCCCTTTAAGGGGAGCACAGGACAGTCACTTTGTTCTTGAGACAGAGTCAGAATGCCAAAGTAGGTAGGGAGAGAAGATGTGAGCTCAAAGACCCAGTGGTTCTTTCTTTTCCTTCCTTCCTTCCTTCCTTCCTTCCTTCCTTCCTTCCTTCCTTCCTTCCTTCCTTCCTTCCTTCCTTCCTTCCTTCCTTCCTTCCTTCCTCTCTCTCTCTCTCTCTTTCTCTCTCTCTCTCTCTCTCTCTCTCTCTCTCTCTCTCTCTCTCTCTCTCTCTCTTTCTTCTTTTTCTTCTTTGGTCACATTAAAGTGAGTTTTAGCAAACTGACCATCACACTGCCACCTCCTCTCATTACCACCCCCCTCCCCAGTCTGTGTGTGTGTGTGTGTGTGTGTGTGTGTGTGACAAAGAAAGAGACTAAGAGATAGAGATACAGAGAAAGACAGAGACAGTAACAGAGAGAAATATCAAGAGCTTCTCCCAGATCCTCCACTATTTAAGGAAAGCACACAGAGTTCACTTCATCATTTCCCACCCTTTCATGATATTCAGAAACTCATCCTTCGGCAAGATAAAGTCAACTCTGTAATTCACACCTCCTCAGATCATCTCCCACCCTGGCTGCTATTCAGAAAAGAAAGATTTTAGTTTCTGTGGATGTATTATCTACCTCCATTCGATTGTAAATTCCTTGAAGGCAGACACTATCATATGCTTTCTTTATATCCTCAGCACCCAGGAGGCACCTAATAAATGTGTATTGACTCTCTGACTCTGGAACAGAGAATGAGCAAAAAACACTGTAGGAGGCATTAGGGTACCAGGAAAAGAGCATTGACTGTGAAGTCTGAGCACCTGGATTCCAATCCTGTCTCAGATGCTTACTACCTTTGGGATCTTGGGTAGGTCACTTCATTTCCTCCTGCCCTCAGTTTCTTCATCAGTAATGTGAGAGAATCGGAGTAGGGGACCTCTACGGTTTGCTTTGGTTCTCTAGTGACCACCCTTTCCCCTCCCCGTTCTGCTCCTCCACTCCTACTAATCCATATACCTACCTTCCTCTCGTTCAGAATGGGGCCCTTGTTCTGTTCTGGACAAATGTTCCTCAATAGTAGTATTGAGTTTTTAGATTTCAAGCTCTTTGAGTGCAGGGATCATTGTATTTTTGTCTTTTTTTCCAGTACCTAGCAGAATGCCTGGCACACAGTAGGCACTTAATGAAAAGATCATTGATTGACTAAGAATCTATAGATTTATACTGGAAAGAGAGTCTGAAATTTAAGAAGGGTTCAGGGGTGGGGGGCGGAGAGTCAGGTCATGTGAAGAAACAACATCTCTCCCATTTTTGCCATTTCCTACCTAACTGCGTTAGGGGTCACTGGGATGCCTGCTGATTCCCTTCCATCTCTTCAGTAGCTGTGTCCTGCAAGGTCCCTGGGAATTTTTTGGGAAGTATTTTGCCATCCACCACACATATATATCTATATCTATCATCTGTCTATCTATCTGTCTATCTATCTATCTATCTATCTATCTATCTATCTATCTATCTATCTATCTATCTAGGTGAGGCAATTGGGGTTAAGTGACTTGCCCAGGGTCACACAGCTAGTACGTGTCAAGTGTCTGGTCTGAGACGGATTTGAACTCAGGTCTCCTGACTGCACGGCTGGTGCTCTGTCCACTGCGCTGTCACCTAGCTGCCCCCACCATCCACCATATTTAAAAACATGCCCAGGGACTGATTTTCAAAATCCAGTCCAGTTCTTGTTCTGCTCTCATGCCCCAAAGTGTTTACGGTTTGCTCCCCTCACCCTGCCTCTGAAGGCAGGAACATTTCAGCATCTGGACCAGGGCCAGGGGTTGACCCATTAATAACTGCACCTAGACTGAAAATGTCAATGATAGGCTCCATGTCTTTGAAAAACAAAAATAATGGTGTTGCCTAGGCAACTATGATGTGACTTTTCTCTCTCCCTTTGGGGATATAGCATAAAATATCCATAGATGCTCTTCTTGGTTAAAACGATAAACTGTCTTACCATGTGACCATATGTAAAACATTATTGGTTAGTCTTTACAGGGGGGAGGGGAGAATCTTAGATTTAGAACCAGAAGATATCTCTGAGGTCAACCACTGCACCTCTTTTGATAAATGAAGAAGCTGAGTCCCAGGGGAGTGAATTAATTTGCTCCAAGTCCCAGAGGTAGTAGTAATGGGCAGAATTGAGATGGCAACCCTCTGAGCTAAGAGGCAATATGGTATAGCAGAAAGAGAGCTGACTGAGGAGGCCAAGGGCTTGGGTTTCAATCCCGTCTGTGACCCTGGACACTTCTCTTAACCCCCTTAGGAGCTGGTTTCTTCATTCATCAAATGAGGTGCTGAGCCCTTTCCAGGTCTAGATTGCTTATCTGAAATGTGGAGTTTAAACCCATCAATCTCTCTCTATGTAAGGCTACCATCTGGGTAACAGAGTTTTGCCCCTAGTCTGCACAGAGTTCTCATCAGAGCCTCTGCTTTCACACCTCAGACTTCATCATTATGATTTCTGTACCACCTTAGTCATCATTTCTTTCTTGGTACCACCAAACAGAAATGATCCATTTCCCCTATAGGAGTTTTGAAGATTCAACTACTGTGAATAATGGTGAAATCAGAAAGCAGTATAGCATATTGCTATTTTTTCCTTGGCAGAGTTCACTCTAAAATAGAGAACAACATTCATTTTGAATCGCTTGGACTTAATTCTGTTTGGCCCCAAAGTGTAGGACCAGGAATGATTCTAGAGTGGGAGCTGCAGTGTCTAGCTTTACACTTGTTGTCCCAAAGAACCTCTGAAGAATCAGAGCTGTCCACGAGTGGAATGAGCTCCATCAGGAGACGCTTCCCTCTTCTTGCAGGTCTTGAAGGAGAGGGTCAGTGACCACTTGTCAGAAATATTATAGTGGAAAGTTATTTTATGTGTTGGTTGGCGTGGAAAGCTGCTGGGGTTCATTCCATCATTCAAATTCTGTATTCTCTGATTCAGTGAAATCCTTGCATTTTTCTCCCCTTCTCTTCAACACCCTGGTTCAAGCTCTCATCTCTTCTCATCTGGACTACTGCAAGAGCCTCCCAATTTGTCTTCTCGCCTCATGCCTCACGCCAATCTATCCTCTAAACAGTTTTCAGAATAATTATACTAAAATCCATGTCTGACTATGTCACTTTCCTCAGCGAAATGCAGTAGTTCCCTAGTACTGCCAGGATCAGTTACGAACACTTCTGTTTGATATTTAAACCCCTCGGCAACCTTTAGCCTTTCCAGTTTCTTTAAATGATGTTCTTCTTTACCCACCCTGCAATCCAATTCAACTGGCCTTATTACTGTTTCTCGCACACAAGATTTCCTCAAGACTGAGCCACTTGCTACAAGAAGCCCTTCCCGGCCCCTCCAGTGGCTGGTACCTTCCCCTCCAGGGCTATGTTTCATCTGCTCTGTACTCACTCTGCAAAGCCTCAGCCTTGGCTCATTCCCACCATCCACTGCCTTTGCACACAAGCACTGCTGAATGAAGATGGAGAAAAATCACAGATCGGAGCTGACTAGGGGAACCACTACATATTGTTACATATTGCTGTCTCATTATTACAAGGCATTCCCTGATCTACTTACTAGGGCAGCTAGGTGGAGCCATAGTGCATAGAGTGGCAGGCCTGGAGACAGGGAGACTCATTTTGCTGAGTTCCAATCTGATCTCAGACCTGCTGGGTAACCCTGGGCAAGTTACTTAGCCCTGTTTGCCTCAGTTTCCTCATGGCAAACCACTCCTATATCTTTGCCAAGAAATCCCCAAAATGGGGTCACAAAGAGTTGGACGCAACAATTTACTCACTATCCCACTCCCCACAGTGGCTCTTCCAAACCTTTTCATATCTCTTCAAACCTCCCATGCTGCCTCCCATCCTCTCAGATGAGAACCTTACCTCTCTTTGTATCCCCAGCCCTTAGCACAGTGTCTGGCACATAGTAGGAACTTAATACTTATCTATTCCCCACCCCTCCCCCATTAGAATGTAAGATCTTTGAAGACAGAGCCCATTTTTGCTTTTTCTTTGAATCCCCGGTTCTTAGGCCTGGCACATAGTAGACTCTTCAAAAAGACATTCATGCATTGTGTGATGCCCCTGTAGTTTCCATTTAAAAAGGTCAGCTATTCTAGGTCTAGGGCTGTGTTACTTTCTCAAATCTGCCTATCCTGCCCTGACCTCTCTGCTGACTCCAATCTCCCATCTCCAACTGCCTTTCACACATCTCAAACTGGAGGTCTAGTAGACATCTTAGACTCAGCATATCAAAACAGAATTCACTCTCTTCCCCCCAAAGCCTCTCCCCCTCCTACCTTCCTTATTAGTGCAGAGGGCAACACCATCCTCCCAGTTCTTCAGGCTCCTGCTGCTAGGAGTTATCCTGGACTCCTTACTAACTTCCACACACGCCTACCCACCAATATCCAACTATTGTCAATTTAATCTCTGTACCATCTCTCCAATATGCCTCCTTCTCTCCTCTGACCCCATCCCCAGGGTCATCGCCTCACCCTTGGACTATTGTAATAGATGCTGGTGGGTCTGCTTACTAGAAGCCTCTCCCCATCCCAAATCATTTAGCCACTAAAGTGATTTTTCCTAAAACTCAGGTCTGATCCTGTCACCTCCCCACTCAATCAGGAACTAACACGAAATGCTCTGTTTGCCATTCAAAGCCCTTCCAAACCCAGGTCCTCCTACTTTTCCAGTCTTCTTACACCTTAGTCCAGTGACAATGACCTCTAGTCTGTTCCATGAACAAGACACACAATTTCTTGACTGGAGGCATTTTCTCTGGCTATCCCCCACGCCTGGAAAGCTCTCCTTCCTCCTGTCCAACTACTGACCCCTCTGGCTTCCTTTAAGTCCCAACTAAATTTCCATGTTCTACAGGAAGCCTTCCCTAACCCCTCTTAATCCCAGTGCCTTTCCTCTTTTATTTCCTATTTATACTGTATATAGTTTAATAGATACGTATTTATGTATATGTGTGTATATATAATTATATACACATTATACATGACACACGTGTATCTATATAAGACAGAAATCATATATAATACATCCATTGTATAGAATACATACCTTACAATCTATACATATACATATACGTATATAATTGGTATGTTGTCTCCCACCACCACCATTAGATTGTTAAGCTCTTTATCTTTTTGTATCTCCAGGGCTTTAGCACAGTGCCTGGCACTTAGTAGGTGCTGTTTTTGCTTGGTTCCTTAAAAGTATTACCTAGCACCTAATAGACAATTAATTACTAAATGCTTTGTGTACTGATTGATTGCTTGATTATTACCTAAGTGAAGTAAGTTGCTTAATATCCTTGGGCCTCAATTTCCTAATATGTAAAATGGGAGCTTAGCCCTGGATGGTCTCGGAGGACAGCCCCCACTGGTTGCCGCAAGGTTGGAGCCGGGAGCTAGAGGGAGTTCTCTGACCTTCTACATTCAAAAACAAAGGGGAGGCTTTCCTTTCGGGGAGGCTTTCCTTTCAAGGAGGCTGACTTCGTTTCACATAAAACGTGAATCCCTTCAGGCTTCCTTACTCAACCTCTAAGTCATTTCCCCCCACACCCACCGCACTCTGGTCTAGCCTGCCCTGCCCGGACTAGCAGGGCAGAAGAGGCGATGATGCCTCCTTTAGTGGTTGGAAAGGAAACTCGGCTCCGCCTAGTGGAGCGGGTGGGAGCGCCTGGGTCACCGAGAGCTCGGGGATTTGCACAGCGGAAATTTCAGGAGCTGCTTTGGTAAGGGGAGGAGCACGGGCTCCCTTCCCGGCGCTGGGGCTGACTCCGCTGGGACTGGTAAGCTAATTACGGGAGATGAGGCTGGGGAGGCGGGTGGTAATGGGAAGAGGCGGCCGTGTGACGGGCAGAGTTTGCTAAAACTCGGTTCAACGTGACCTAAAAAGAAGAATAAAGGAAGAAAAAAAATATAACATCGAATCTTTGAGCTCCTATCCTCTCTCCCTACCTACTCTGGCGCTCTGGCTTTCTCTCGGGAACAAAGTGACTGTCCCGGGCTCCCCTTAAAGGGCTTGCCGACGCAGGCAACGTACTGCAAGCAGCTAGCTCTGCAAGCCCCCAAGGACATTTCTTTCTCCCCGGCGCATGCATGCGCGCGCGCGCGCGCACACACACACACACACACACACACACACACACACACAGTCACACACACTCACACACTCACTCACACACTCCCTCACTCACACACTCCCTCTCTGAGGGAGGAGCCTGCAGACGGAGGTGTGAGAACGGGGCAGGGCTTCCCAACTGGGTATGTTTTGGGCTGCCAATCTCACTGCTCAGTCTCACTCCCCCTGGTCGGCAGCTCGCCAGCCAGCCTGCCTTCTCCTCACGCTCCGCCCCTAGTCGTGAGGGGGCCGGGAGAGTGGTTTACAGGAAACACTTTAAAACAGCTTAGCCAGTGAGACTGGGCCAGCGGAGCCAGGCAGAGAGGCTGCTTCCACGCGAAAGCAGTGGGCTCCAACACACTCAGCCCTGGGCATGGTGTCTCAGTGGAGCCGAGAACCGGGAGCCTGCGCGCCCTAGATGCCCAGGCTACTGCTGTTGGTGCGGCTGCACGTCCTCCCAGTGGCCAGCCCGGCCAGCCTGCCCCCAGCCAGTCGGCTCCAGCTCCGGACAGCCTGGGGGGTGGGGGAATCGGGAGCATATTTTTTCAGGCTCGCCTAACCTCTGTGGGGAGCCGCAGCAGCGCCTATCACGTCCCTCGCGGTGCCGGCTGCCTCTGCCCCTCGGTGCCCCGCAGCTGCTGGTGCAGGTAAAAAGAATCTGGCTGGGGCCTGGGGAGAGGGATGTTGGGTGGGCACGATCACCCTCCGCGCCATCGTTATCACCCACCTCCCTTGCCACAGCCCTCCATTCACAGTCAGCATCTTCTGCCTGCTCTGGACCTTCTGTCCCACCCCGCAAGAAAGGGTAGAAGGGAGAGCTGAGAGCTCGCCCTAATTCCCGGCAGTTAGGGGTGGAAAAGTTTGGGGGATTGGGTAGGGAGTGGCTGCTCCTGGGGTTGGCAGGAGCTCTAGAGAGAGGGAAAGGAGAAGAGATCAGTAGACAGCCAAGGTGCCCAGTGTTGTCGGGGGTTCTATTGTTATGGTTTTTTCATGGAGGGAACTGGGGCTGGACAGATTCTAGGGCATCCGCCCCCAGTCCTTTCTATTCTGGCACCCTGCGCCCTTGTTCCCCCAATCCTCGGGATCTGGAGGATCTTTTTTTTTCTTTTTTTCTTTTTAGGGTTGGGACTTGGGTCAAGCCCATATCCTCGTATCCCCTGCCAACGGAAAAAAAAAATGTGACTGCTGCTTCCCGGGCTGTCTCTTGTCCCCTCAGATGGCATTCTCTCAGTGTGTCCGAGTGCACCAGGGTTTGCCCTGGGCAGAGCATAGCAAGGCAGGGCAGGGCAGGAGATGTTGCTTTGTCCTGGGACACTGAGGTGCCCCGCACTGGACTTCCTGTCCTCTGGGTTAGGGAAGCTTCGGCTCTGGGGCCAGCCACAGTGGGAAATTGTTTGGCCTCCCGGTATGGGAGCATTTCGTGTACCCCACAAAGAGTATTCATGATTATTCTCGCTGACCTTGCTCATCCCAGGCAGGCAGTCACCCAGGATGGCAGTTGGTTTTTCCGATTGTCTGTACAAGGAATCTCTCTGAAGGTTCTCGTTCTCTCTCTCTCTCTCTCTCTCTCTCTCTCTCTCTCTCTCTCTCTCTCTCTCTCTCTCTCTCTCTCTCTCTCTCTCTCTGGCTCTGTCTCTCCCTCTCCCTCACCCTCTCTCTCCCCACCCCCCTTCTCCCTTTTTCTCTCTTCTCTCCCTTTTTTCTCCCAAGCTCCTGAGAACAGCGGGAACAGTTTTTCCATAAGGGTTTTGTTTATTTCTTTGGTCTTGTCAGCGCTGAGCTTCCGCCTTGCAGAAGGTTTAAGTGCCCACAGGATGGAAATTAACCGGGGACATATGGGCTAGGAGGAGATTTCGGTGGGGGTAGGGTGGGGGAGATGTGTGCTCTCAGAGCCTAGGGCTCGAGAGTGCCCTTTTAAAGCCAGTCCTGCCTGGGTGCCAGTCTGGCATTCCTATCCATCCACCTCGTCGACCCTCTCCATCCTGGACCCTACTCCTTGTAGCCCTGTGGGCAGGGTGCCTGCCCATTTATTAGCTCTGGTGAGGCTTCTCACCCTGGGGGTTCTTGGAGTTCCTGAAGGCTGCAGGCCCGCTCTGGCTTGGGCATTGCCTTCCCAGGAGAGTCCAGCAGGAGGCAATGCAGGATTGGGGCTTTAAACGCCTCCTCCTCCATCCCTCCAGGGGTGATGTGAGCGCTTGTGGGAGAGAGGAGCTGCGTGCAACTAAGTGCCTCTGAGTCAGATGTCTAGTGACACAAGGACAGGGCATGCAGGTTCGTAAGAGAGGACGTGAGACTTCTGGGTTTGCACCTGACAATGAGCTGGTAGCTGCTGCTGCTCTCTCTGCTCCTGGGGAACCGGCAAGGGAGTTAAGCTAGCCAAGACAAAGGCATTGGAGGTGAATGCGCTCGCAGGACAGCCAGGTGTTAGTAGCAGAGGGACCCAGGCCAGTGCTGCGGCATCCCCTCACCCCCAAGCCTGTTGTTGAGGCCAGCCTGCCTGAGTCGCGCCCGCTCTGAATCTCAGCTCTTGTATCGCTCTCCTCTGCCGCTGTAGTTTGCAGAAAGCCTTGGGTGAGCGAGCGAGCGCGCGCTGAGTGCCCAACGTGCCCAACCTCGCTCTGGAGAGCTTAGGGAGACGCGGGGGGGAAAGGAGAGAGAGGTCTGCCTTTGCTTTGGTTTGTTTGGTGCTAAAGTTCGTGCTTAGGGAGGAGAGGGTGAGTTTCGGGCTCCCTCTGCGGTTGGGCTGGGTGTGGTGGGGCATGGGGAGAGGTATTAACTGGCTGTACTAGTAATTCCCTGAGGGAAGATCACTAAGTAATGAAGAATGAAGCCTCGGTTGGCCAGTTTCCTTTTGATTGATGACGGCTGTCAAGTTTCACCTTTTTCGTGAAGCCTCTGCTGGGGCCCCAGCTCACGCGGACTCTCCCCGTCTCTTCCGCCTTTTGTAACCATTGTGCACTTTTAATATTGATACTTTGTAGCCCATCCTCCTTTATTTTTCTTCTTCCTTTTTTTTTTTTTAGCTCTGATAACTTATCCCTCTGTGGGAGGGAAGGGGGTGGACACATTTTCACGTGTGACTGGTCTCCCCAACTCGATGACAAGGCGCCTCCCAACACTCAGTATGTTTACTCTCTTTATACCTTAATGAAGCTTGGGGTACTACTGTAGGCAACGTGACTTAAAGAGTCGAAGGTTGCTTTCGGTTTTGTCTTGAGACTCAGCCCTACCGGCTGCTTTCTAAATGCTTTGGAAGTGAGGGTTGCTTTAGATAAGTACAATCATTGGTGAATTGACAGGGGAATGAACATGTTTTATTTTCCTGGTGTTCCCTTCATGGTTCTTGTGAAGTTAACAGGTTTTCTTAAGGGGTCAGATTCCTCTCAGAGAGCTAGCCCTCTTTCTACGACCTCAGCAAGGCTGATGTGCTTGTATCGCTGCGTGACACATAGTAGGCACTTAGTAAATGCCTCTAGAATTAGTTCCATTTCCTTCCTTCCAAATGGTTTTCTGGAAAGCAAGGACTCTTCATTTTTTTTTTCTGACATAGCTGTGAATAGTAATTAATGTCACTGTTGCTAGCTGCCTCCTTTTCTCATACTCTCAAATCAGGAGTAACATATGGGGGTTGTGGGGTGTGGAGGGAAGGCAATAATGCATGCCTCTCGTCAAGTCTTTGGAAGAGCTCCATGTCTTTGGAGCCCTTGGTGCCAAGGTGAAACTCAAATTTGATTTTGTGAAACCAGAAGAATTGGGATTTGGTATATCCATCCCCAGAGAAGCATTTTGTGAATTCTCTTTCCCTGGAGAATCCTACTTGCTGTTATCCATACTCCCCCTTCCATCTACTCTCTTGTGTCTTTTCATAAACTGTCATCCCTCAGGCCTGAATGAACTTCTGTCTCATCTCTGCCTCTGCCTTATAGAATACCCATGCTATCTCCTGAGTGGGGGGAGAGGTGGGAGCTATCCTAATCCTCCTCCCTCATTTATATTTATCTTGTCAGTATTTTTCATTTGCCTGAGTTCCTGTTGTTTCCCCCTAATAGAATCTGTGCTTTTTGCAAGTGAGAGGACTCTGATTAGTTGACTGACTGATTGATTGAGCATCTAACGTAGCACCTAATTTAGGACCTAGTAGTAGTAAGTGCTTAATGCTCACATTGGCATGGTAATACTGTTTGTTGAATGAATGAATGAGTAGGTGTTTTTGTGATCACCCAGTTTTTCACATTTTTATTAAGATATTCTTTTTTACATCGCCATTTTCCCCTAATATATTCTCCCCACTCCTCCAGAGATCAATTCCTCATGAATGAATGAATAAATGAAAAAGAAAGAGAAAAAGACAGTTTACAGCACCACACATTACAACATCTAAGCTTGACAGCATATGCAGCATTAGCTACTCATAGCCACCCACACTGTGGAGAACCACAATAATAATAATAATAATAATAATAACAATAGTTGGTCTTTATAGTGTACTTGAAGGTTTGCAAAGTGCTTTCCTTGTGTTATCTCATGTGATCTCCATACCCTCAGCCCAGTGAGGTGAGTCCAGCCTCCTGATTTTACCAATGACAAAAGTGAGGATTTGCCCGGGGTCACATAGCTGTTAAGTGTCTGAGGGAGGACTCATCCTGTCACCAGTTTTCAGATGAACCTGTTAGCAAAGGCAGCTGATGGCCCAGGTAACCTGATAGCCAAGATCAGTGATTGATAGAGGATTCTAATTGGTATGCTTTTCTTCCTGCCTAGGTTCTGGTCTGATCTTTGAATAGTAAAGAAGGTGACCCTGTACTTCATAAAAGATGGAAGCCGAGTCAGGGACAGCCTGTATTGTCCAGCCTCATTGTCCTCCTGATGAGTTTCCTTGTCAGATGAGACTATCTGAGAAGATTGCTCCAGTGAAGACTTGTTTCAAGAAGAAGCAAGTTCAGAAGAGACTCAGCACAGGAACCTTAAGAACCTTGAGGCCAATTTTAAACACCTTATTAGAATCAGGGTCCCTTGATGACGTTTTCATGCCTATGAACCCAAGTGGAGATGGTAGTAGCAGTCTGTGCCAGCCAACTGTGAAAAAACCATTGGGAATGAATTCAGCATGCCCACCAGTGGGCAGTGATATGAGCATTCTTCTATCTGGAGGGGCGGATGTCAGGAGACCAGTACCAGAAGCTGATCCTTCCTCAGAGGATACAGAGCAGGTGGTTCCATCCCAAGATCATGGCTTCCCATCAGAAACTACCAATGGAACTGTGCCCGATCCTGCTCTGGGACCCTTCCAGGATCCCCTCTTGCATGCAGCCACCAGCGATGTCCCTATCAGTCCTGACTGTGCAGAGAAGGCAATGGATTGTATTCCTGGTTTGTTTCAGCAGGACAATTATGCCCTCCAGTACAACTTAAACACCAGCAACAAGTTGAATACTGGACTCTTCCAGGGTAAGAGTGAGGAAGCTTCCCTCGATCTGGTATTTGAACTGTTGAACCAGTTACAATACCATACGCATCAGGAGAATGGGATTGAGATTTGCATGGATTTCTTGCAGGGCAGTTGTGTTTATGGTAGTGACTGCTTAAAACATCACACAGTCTTGCCCTACCACTGGCAAGTCAAGAGGACGGCCAGTCAAACATGGCAGAGTGTGACCAACGATTCTCAGGAGCACTTGGAAAGACTCTTCTGCAACCCAGACAATGACAGAGTTAGACTCAAGTACAGGTGAGTAAGTGGCTGCTTGTCCCCCAGCCCACGACTGGCTAGTTAACATTTGCAGGAAGCTTTTTGTCTGTCCATTCAGCTCAAAAAGAGCAGACTGTTCTTCCTGAATTTTCCACCTTTCCTTTTAAAGGAACAGAATTGTTTAAACAATTCTGACTTCTCCCTATGTTTGCAGTTCACGCTTATGACTTACCAAGGCCATCAGGGCTGTAGCATTTGGAAAATCAAAATATACCACGTTTTCTGCAAGACATTTCTTACTGAATTGTGGATTTGAATTTTGTGAGCCAGGGGATCTTTTCAGTGCAGAATTTGCTGTTTAAAAGACTCCTATGGTGAAACTTTTTGTTTTACTCTCTCATTTATGTAGACATTTGGCTTCTATACATTGGGATTTCCTTGAGCAGTAAACACTTGCCACATGACTTGTGCGGCACATTGGAATTATTTTCACACCCAAATCAACATGTGACTGAGCTGTGACTAGTTACTAAAAATTCAGACAATCCCACAAACCTCTTTTGATGTTTTTCCTTATATCAGAAAAAGCTCTTTGTACCTTGTTGACACCAGAAAGTTTTTAATCAAATTCCTTTTTATTTTTCCTTTTATTAGAGACCTTACAGCCTTTTTTTTGAACCACTGTGATAATTGTTTAATGCACTTTAGCCAAGAACAGGGGTTCTCAGCCTTATTTGTGTCATGGACCCCTTTGGCAGATGAGTAAAGCTCGCACCACTTCTCAGCAAAATGTTTCTTAGATAAAATAGACTTACAGAGGAAACCAGGTATATTGAAATATGGTTATTAAAATATTTTTTTAAATTAAGTACATGGACCACTGGTTAAAAGTCTCCGGCCTAGAAGATCTTATTTTAACTGTAGTGTCATTTAATATTTAATGAGGTCAAAAGGTATGCTGCTTTGTCTGTTATAGGAAAAATTCTGGTTCCTTACACAAGGAGGCTTTAGATAAATGGCCCAGTTCTTTTGGTATAATGTGAGGGAATTTGTGCCCATGTACTAATTCCCTGAACTTTGAAACAAAGAGAAAAACTATAGAGGACCATGAAATAAAAAGAACTTGCAAGTGTGTGCAGAGCTGTTGGACCAAAACCATTCTGTTGTAGCCTCAAGAGTTCTCTTTCTTTGGGTCTGTGTAAGAAGTAGTTGTTAATGATGGCATTGTGTTCATGAGCAAGAGTTGAGACTTGTTGGGAAGGAGGAGAGCGTCAATGAGAGAAGGTTGGGAATTCCATATATTATAACCTAGTAGGACGAGGGGTGGGAGCTGAAGTCAAAAGAGGAGGGGGTGGCAGCCTGGGAACTGAATGGGCTCCACACTCCCAGCTGGGTGACTCTTGTCCTCGAGTCTGAGAGCTCACCAGCATGCTCGAAGTGAGTTGTCCAGCTTTCTTCATTTCAGCATTAACTCTCTTTGTTCCAATGAGTGATCTTAGAATCCCAGAGTTCTTCATTTTTTTGTGTCTTGGACCTCTAGATCCCTTCTTAGAATTATGTCAGCTGGCCAATGCAGTGATCCCATCTGGCAACGTATGCAATATTGTACTGAATATTTCACTCTTTTACTGAAAGAAGGGAGGTGCTTATCTTATCTTGGGGGGAGGGGTCAGTCAGTCAGTAAACATTGTGGGTCAGTCATTTTTTGTCATGTCTAAGTCTAACTCTAACCCATCTGAGGTTTTCTGGGCAAAGATACTGGAGTGGTTTGCCATTTCCTTCTCCGGCTCATTTTACAGATGAGGAAACTGAGTCAAACAGGGGCAAATGAATTGCCAAGGATCACACTGTCTGGGGCCAGGTTTGAACTCAGGAAGACAGTCTTCTGGACTACAGGCCTGGCAAACATTATTAAACACCTGTTATATGTCAGGCACTGTGCTAAGCTAAGCCCTGGATATAAAATAAGAAAAAAGACAATGTTTGCCCTCCGGGAGCCCACATTCTAACCGGGTTGGGGATGGGGAGTAAGGTATACAACTTGGGGGCATGGTGGAGAATTCCCAAAGCAGTGTGTCCAGGTGAGAAATGAGGAGATATGTGAGCTGAGCATCCTTCCGTAAGTATAGGGCCTAGACTTCATGGCCCCGCTCTCCAATCTGTTGGGCATTCTAAGGGCAGCTCTTAACGGAGTTACTTACAAAGCTGGCTCAGGGGTACTGGCTTTTAAAAATAGTTTTAGTGAGGATAATGAGTATTATCCACAATCCAATCTTAGTGATGAGGTTGAGTAGTAGGACCAAGGCTGGCTGAAGGATGACAAGGTCACTCACTGCAGTTAGCTTGTCACCATTCAGCTCATCACTGATCATGAACATTAAGAGATTGCATTTTGTGTCTTTAAATGAAAAATGTAGGGAAAATGTAGGCGTGAGGCTTTACCTGAGGCCATCTTGAGATGGAAGTCAGGCCGTGTCAGAGCTATAGCTAAACACATCTTCTAAGTATCTCAGTGTCACAGTTCTCTTTTGTTGGGATAATCAGGATTTTTCTGGGGATCCTATGATTTTAAAAAGCAGCCGTTTTTCCTGTGAGGAAGAAAGCAGTATGAGGTGGGAGAAAATGACTTCCTTTTGTTCCTCCCAATTTTTTTAGGCCTTCTCTAGCCAACAGCTAGCTTTTCCAAATTCTTCTAGGGTACACGTGAGCTAGCAGTTCTAAATTGGTGTGACCAGGGTGATTAATTTTAAAAAACCATCTCCACCCTCCCAGCCTCTTTAATCCTTCCATTTCCAGATTGGGAAATTGGGCAATGACCTCCCCCATCACCCTGGTGAAGTTTCCAGGCTGGTGAATAGTTTCGGCATCTTAGTACATTGACTTTATATCTATTTAAACTAGCCAGGAAGAAACTCATCAAGGTCGTTGTCAAACACATTACGTTCTGTTACCATGAGTAAAGTGAGAGAGGAAGAAAAGCAGTTTGAGCCCAGAAAAATCCAGGAACTAGTCGGAGGTCATTGGGGCATTCCGTGTTTTATTCTGTCTTAAAGGCTGTTCTGGGATAAAGTACAGAAGCTGACCTTTGAGCAGCTCTTACAGAGTTAGTTACAAAGCTGGCTTAGGGGTGCTGGCTTTTAAAAATAGTTTTAGTGAGGATAATATGTATTATACACAATGCAAAAGACATGTGAAATCTACTGGTGTTTGTGTGTCTACGTATGTATATGTATATATGTATACCATCATATGTGTGTATATGGGGGGGGGTGTCTGTGAGGATATGCCTATCTGACGCGGTGGATATAATGCAGCTCTGATAACCAAGAAGACCTGGGTTTGAGTCCTGCTGCTGACCTACACTAACTGTGTGAACTTGGACAAGTCATTTAGTGCTTTCTCATGCTCAAAAGTGATTAAGCAGGTGCTGATGTTGAGAGGGAGGTTTCACACTAGGCTATGGAGTTCCCTACACTGATGCCACATTCATGGATCATGACCAGGGCAGGGAAAACAATGTCTTTCCTAAGCATTGTGTGAATATTGTTTTTATTGTTGTTATTGTCAATAATAATCGTTCCCCTCAATGACAATATTGATAATAATATTATTATTGATAATCGAATGGATAGAAGTTGCCTGAAGTTCACAAACTGAAGCCTTAGGTTCAGGACTTCAGGGAACTTGGCATCCAAAATGAATCTTCCACGGGATCGACCTGTGGTCAGTGCAACCTGGTTTTCCTTGTATTCCCAAGCGATGTTGAGTTTCCTAGCAACAAGATGCAGATAACGGCATTGCCGAGAGATTCGCAAACAAGCTGGAGCAGCCCAGTTCACATGGTTACCACATTATTTGGCTAAAGCTTATTAATCTCTTGTGGTCAGGCTTGTAAAGCTAGTCTATCTATGCAGATTGCATACAACCAGGAAGCAACCCTCTCCGGCACTTTGTCTGGTGGCTGGGGAAGGGCCAAGCCCAAGTCAGCCCAGGGCCAACCAGTGGGTGGCGGCTGTTTGTGTTACTTGTTTGCCTCCGCTGATGTGGCATGGTAACTAGCTGGCTACCACACTTGGTATCCATAATATCTTCATTGTGTGGAGTTTCAAGAAAGTTCAGGATTCTGGGCCCCTGGCAGAGAAGAGGGTTGGGGCCAAGCACTCCTGGGTTAAGCCTGTTGAAAATGAACCAGTTCAGATTATGCAGATGGAATTTCTTAACCATGTCATTTTCCCAGTTGGTTTGACTGTAAGATATTATTTAGCCCAAAAAGGCATGCAGAGTGTTAATTTTGTTCCTAAGGATAAAATCAGATGACAAGGTTGTTTTGGATGGTAGCCTAAGGTCCTTTTCAATGCTTTGATTCTATGAGTCCGTGAACACCATTTGCAACAAAAATTTAGCGCCTGCTGATTTAACTGGTTTGTTTTAAATGGAATAGTTTTTGTTCTTCCCGTCTTTCCAATTCAGCCTTGAGCCTGACTGCTGAGATAGGGTTTGCAATGGGCTTTCTTGTGCTGCATTTGTACATCTGCAGATGGTTAATGCCAACATCAGCTGGACACCAGGCGTGGGCCCAAACCTCTGCAGATCCAGCACTGAGACTTCCTTTTGAACCTAGGATAGGCCTTGGAGTATTTCCAGGTTGGGACCTCGTGCTCTTAGGGAGAAAAAAAACCCAACAACAACAACTGAATGTTTTGTTTGGGGACTAAGAGAAGGGATTTTCTGACAGTCGAAGGCTGGTTGTCAGTGGGAGGGAATAGTTTGATGGCATAACTCAGCAGTTTTTCAAAGCCCTACACTATTCGTGCACGCATTATTGTAGATAATTGGAATTGTTGGTGGAGGCTGTGCTAATCTGTTTTTTACATCTCGGCCCCCATTTGGCCATGGCCTTATGTTTGAAGGGAGCTGGAATGTTCTGGAAGTTGGGACCACTCAGCAGGAAGGGCAGCTTCCCACTTCCTTTTGGAGTTCTGGCAGGTCCACATGTGACATGGAGAAAGGGAAACACCTAGCTTCTGTTGTATTGTTTTACCTTTCCTCCAAGCCCAGGGTTCTTTTCTTCCTTTAAAAGCCGAGCTGTTGTTGACAAAATAGGGAGTTGATCTTGCTGGAGGATTAAGCTTAGAGTGTGGTCATATTCTCGGTTTCTGTGCAATTTCACTCGCTTGGGTTGCTTCTAGGAGTTCTCTTCTGCCCATGTGACTACACCATCAGATGACTTCACAGGCAAATGAGAGAAATGCTAAGTCCCAAGCAGATCCCACCTTCTACTGGAAGCCTTCCCCAAGCCCTTTTCATTCCAATGCCTTCCTTCTGTTTGTGATTTCCTATTTATCCTGGTACATATTTCTTTGCATATTCGGTCTCCCTTTAGAGTGTTAGCTCCCTGAGGTCAGGGGCTGTCTTTTGCCTCCTTTTGTATCTCTAGGGCTTAGCACACTGCCTGACACTTAGTAGGTACTTAATAAATATTTATTGATTGATTCATTGATCAGCGAGGTTGATAATGATAAAAAGCAGTCAGGACACTTACTATTCTATTAGCCTATGACCTATATGCTTGCTTGTCTTCCACGTACCACCACCACCACCATGTCACCCCACCTCCCATGGACTCCTGCCAGTACTTCTGCTTTGCCCAAGTAGTTAAATTAAACAAGTTAGCTCTGTGGTCTGCACAGCTGTGGCAATGTATGAGATAACTCATTATGTGTTATTGATAACACTGGAAAGAAGCAAACAGCTGAAACTCACTCACTAGGCCTTGCGACTTTTTGGTATTTCTTGAATATATACAGCTGGATGGGTTTGAATTTATTTTTAAAAATCCCTTGCTGGAGAGAAAGAAAGAGAAGAGGGAGCCTCTGTGAGCAAGATGTGCCTGAAGTGACTTTCCAAATGGGCTGCCTGGTGCTGAAGAATAATGCACGCCAATGAATTTATTCTTTGTACCTCTTTGTACTGCTATTTACATATGAAATAAAACTAATTGGCTTCTATCTCAACACATCCAGAGAAGTTCCTTGGCCTTGTGTGGAGCTATCAGGAGAATCAACTGCAATCTTTCCTTCATTCCCTTTCTGGTTTATCTTTTTTTTTCCCCCCATCAATAAGTGAATCTGAGGTTTTTGGAAGAAGCAGCTGTCACCTGGCTCCAGGTTGAGGTCAGCTTGTTTGGTGTACTCATGGCAATCAAATCAACCCCCCAGAGGTACAAATGGAGAACAATTCAATCCAAAGTTTCTTATGGGTTAGCGAGGGCCCCAGATGCACACGTATGCCCTGTTGTCAAGAGAATTTGAAGGGCAGTGGATTGTCATTAGAGAAACTCGGGGTGGGGGGGTTGCTTTGTTGTGGGTAAATTGCCCTACAAAAGCCCTCTTCTTGTGCCTTCCTGTGGCATCCCAGTGACCTTGGGTTCTCAAAAGTTATACCAGTGAAGCATCAGCTCTGCTGGCTGATCCTGCAAAGTGATCAAGCATTCTGCTATGGGCCTGATAGTTGATTGTATGTGGTCTGAGCACCAGCCTGGCAAAGTCTGGGGATCCCTCTCCTGAGGCTGGCCAGGAGATAAGGAAATTTTTAGCAACCATAACTGAAGAAGATCATCTACTAATTTCAATTTGACAAACATTTATTACCAGTCACATGGCAGGGGCTAGTGATACAGACGAAAACAAAATAATTCTTGTTCTTGAGGAGCTGAGTGCAGAAATATGGATGGATCTGTGATTTCCTTGGTATGGGAAACTTCAGGGTCACCTAGCCTGTAGATGAGACAGGTAGGTCTTGAACCCAGGTCTTCTAGGCTCCAAGGCAGGCTCTGGATCCATAACACCACACTGCTTCTATTTACACCAAGTAAATACTGGGAAGTTTGAGGAGAGAGAGAGAGCATTTACAGCTAGGAGGACTGAGGATATTTTTCCAAAGGAGGTGGTACCAAAAAGAAAGTATTTGAAGGATTCTGAAAAGTGGAGATAAAGAGGGAATGAATGCATGGGGGATGGCTGCTGAATGTATGGAGGAGGCAGATGGAATGCTGAGTTCGGAGAACATGGAGTACTTGGGTGGGGATGGATCATAGCCCGAATTAAGGGGGAAGGCTAGTGATAAAGGAGGAAAGATAGGTTGGAGCAGAGTGTGGAGGAAGGGCTGTACGGTCAAAATGAGGCATCTGTGTTTGATCCTAGGAAGCTACAAGGAGACATTGGAGGTATTTGAGCAAGGGAGTGACACTGTCAGGAAAATTGTGTTGGCTGCTGTGTGAATGATGGAGCCTTGCATCAGGAAGAGTGAGGCAGCACAATAGTCTAGGAGAGTGGTACTGAGGGCCTGAATTAGTATGGTGGCCATGAGAAAAAGGGCTGCCTCTAAGGAAGCTGGCAATTGACTGGTTAGCTATATGAGGTGTGAGGGGGAGGGAAAAGAGTCAAGGACCATGAGATGGTGATGCATGCTACTTACCCACTTCCTGAGAGGTGATAAGACTCAAGATACAGAGTGAGACATATTTGCAAATATGACCAACTTGGGAATTTATGTTGCTCGACTCCACATATTTGTTACAAGAGTTTTGCTTTTCTTTTTCTTTTTTTCCAATGGGAGAAGTTCAGAGGAAGAGAGAGACTAGAGATAAGGTTCCCAATTTTAGAAAAGAAGAAAGGGAAGGAAAAGGAGAAGGAGGAGGAGGAGAAGGCAGCAAAGGAATTGCAGATAGTCATGACATCTTTGAAAGTTAGGTGTTGAACTTATTATATATTAAAAAGAAAGGCAAGTTCCACAAATCAGATTTACAGTTTCATGTATAATAATCTCCTTCTGCAATATTTATGGAAAGGCTCCTTGTATTTTAAAAAATGAAAAAACTTTAAAAAAAAGTCAAGGATGATATCAAGGTTATGAACTGGGTAATGAGAAGAGTGGTGCTGCCCCCAATAAATCTAGAAAACTTGGAAGGAGGAGGGAATTTCGGGGCAAATCTCTTTTGAACGTGTGGTTTGCAGTGTGAGGTTGAGATGGCGATGCAAGACTGGAGCCCAAGAGAGAATTAAGGATAGATATTGATATTTGGAAATTGTTTTTGGAGAGGAGAGAATTGAACCCCTGAACCCCTGGAAATTCTCAGAACCCAAGTGCAGAGAAAGGAAAAAGTAGACACAGTACAGAGCTTGGAGCCAAGGGGCAGGAGATGTTTTATGATCCAGTAAGGACTTTCAAAGCCATTAGACAGATAGGGAGAGAATAAGGAGTCAGTCAGTTAACCTGCACTTAAGTTCTTACAGTGCCAAGGGCTGTACTAAGTGCCGGGAATCAATCATCAATTAGTCAATCAATAAACATTTATTAACCACCTTTAAGGCTTACTGGGAGCCAGGCACTATGCTAAGGAGTAGAAAGACAGTTCCTGCCTTCAAGGCAGTTACATTCTAATGTGAGACAGTACATAAAGGGGAGCTGAAAATTGGGGGGTTGGGAGGAAGACAAAGGTACCTGCTAGGGGAGAAGCTAAGAAGTGGAAAGGAATGAAGGTTAGAAATATCATCAAATATAGTGGAAGAGAGAATCTAGGCTGAAGAGGATTATTAATGTCAAAAGATACTGAGAGGTCAAGGAGGAGGAAGGAATGAGATTTAGCAGTTGAGAGAGAGCAGTTTCAGTTGGAAATTTAATTGAAAGGGGTTGAGAGGTGAATGAGTAATCTAGAATTTTTTCCTGGTGCTGTAGAGGAAATACAACCTCCTTGGACAGAAGGAGTTCCCACACTCATGAGAGGAACTTTGAATTATTGAAGGATAGGTAGGTAAGAGGTCACACAAAATTATATAACAAATTACGGTTCGTATTTGAAGCCAAACCTTCCTAGTTGGTCCTTCCTAGTTGCTGTATTAGGTAAGAGGTTGTGATCACATGTCATACTGTACTTTGCAACACTATAAACACATAAGTGAGGCAAAGCTAATTCTAAAGTTCCCCATCTTTTTGAGCAATGCTTTTGGATGTGGAGATATCTCTAACACTCTTCCAGAAAACCCTCCCTGTTTCTCAGTGGTTCTAGTTATGGTTGCTAAGACAAGTGCAGAGGGGAGGGAACTGTATTTCTCTTGTTTCCAACCAGCAAAAAGGCGTCTGCCTGGGACATGGCTAGCTATATTCTCATTCTTTTTTCAGGTATCTCCCCAGTTAATAGCTAAAAGTCAGTACCAGGTGGGATGATTACTGTGAAAAAGAGATCAGTCTTTATGAGAGCAGGGGATGATTTTTCTCTCTCCAGAAACCAGTGACTCATGAGCACATGCTAGTTAGTGAATATTATGTGAGGAGAAGTGGAGAAACCCCTACCTGCTGCATCTTTGGGCAAAAACTGCCTTTCTTCATTCAGGCGTATGTATTGTGGATGCTACCCTTTCTAAGCATAGGAAAGGACTTCTGGAGGTTGTGAAAGGAGACAGTGAACTTCCCATAACAGTAGGAAATTTTGAAATATTCTCGTTTTCGAGCGCATTTGATGAGAAAATGTGTTTTCTAAAATATCTCTCTTCAGTGAAACCCAAGAGCAAGACTGGGTCTTTGGTTATCAGCATAGCCTAATTCCCCACCCCGAAGCACTGTCCCCCTTCTGGTGGAATTCTGAGGAAGTCGAGGTGGTGGGTGCTTTTATTCCCTTTGCCTGTGGAGCTCGGAGGTCTGGATGTTAGTGCAGGGAGGGGGAGGAGAAGAGAGGCCCTGGTGCTCTGCACCCACAAAACGCAGCGTGGGCACTTTCAGAGAAGAGCCTGCGCTCTGGGATTAGCAAACTCCTGCACCTGATCTGCTCGAGGACAGGGCAAAGGGCCCGGAATCCTCCACATCGCTTCCTCCTGTGGTCACTCTTTGGTTCCTGGCTGTCACCTGGCTTCTTACTTTCACTTCTAGGCAGTGAGAGAAGCCAAATAACAATTCTCCTTCCCCTTCCTCTCCCCCTCCCCCACCAGGTAAGGTTCTGGCCTGAAGAGATGAAAGAAAACCCAGGCTGGTGTGCTTTCTTTCCTTCCAGCATTAGGAGTCATTTAAACCCCCCCCCCCCCCCCCCGTTGCTATGCTACCAAATACCAGAGACCTGGTGTGGAATGTTCTGCCATTAGTTTGTTTGTACACCTTAATTTGGACCATTTTAGCTAATTGATACAAGTGAGTCCTGGAGAGTACTTTTTCCTCTGCAGAAACAAAGTATCGATGTCTGGACATGTGGTTCCCATAGGCTCCTCTGATGCCCGGGTCAAGGTATTCAAACATCCTGCAGCAAAATCTAAAACAACACTGGGACATCATTAACTCATGGTCTCTCAGTTTGGGGAAAAATCTCCCCCCCCCAACAGACACAACCACACATTGGATGGAGAAATTCCTGCTAATATAAACTATGGGGAGGTGGGGTCAGGAGAGGAAAATCTTCATGTTCTGGATTCAAAGGACCCAGGTTCAAATACTTCTGACTCTTAACTGTCTATGTGACTTTGGGTAGGTCACTTTGCTGAGTACCACATTCCTTATCTATCAACATGTTGGCTAGTAGAGTCCTTAGGATAAAATGAACTTTGGATTATTTATAGAAAGTTACTTTGATTCAGCAAAAGGAAAGCCACCTCCTGGGTTTGGTCCAAGTGAGCCGCAGATCTGAATTAGTGAAGTTTCACTCCACCTGATAGGTCCTAAACCTGAGCCCTGACATCTGTTGTCTGCCTGACATCAGCATAGAACCCTTTAAACAGGAATGTTGCCAATCTCTTTTCTCCAAGAAGGAGTTGTGTTTAGCTACCTTGCTAGAACTGGCATCTGTGGTGGAAAGTAGTGGCTAGGATGATTACACGAAAGGAGTCCATTCCTTGGTGTCCCAGCTGTTCTGTAGAATTGGAGTTTCACTTCCTGTTCAGACCACGGTGCATCCGTGTGTCTCACTTATTATAGCTGCCCTCTGTGAGGCTCAAAACAGGCCCTGCTGAATCAGGCAGAAAGGTTCCAAGCTGGCTGACGCTTTGAAATCGAGCTTCATGGCAACATTCTGTCAGTCAGCAAGCATTATCAGGTGCCTACTATGTCCCAAGCCCTGTGCTAGGCACTGGGAAAACAGAAATGAAGATGACATTCTGTTACAGGCAAGTATATGGGGCAGGGGCACTCCTCATGTCATGTAGGAGGTGAGCTGGTATTGGGCTTGGAAGGACATTAGGGATTCTAGGAGGCAGAGGTGAAGGAGGAGTGCATTCCAGGCATAGGGGACAGTCTGTGGAAAGACATAGGATGGGAAATGGGATGTTGGGTGTGAGGAAAAGGAAGAGCCGTGCCTGGACCGTAGAGTCCATTAAGGGGAGTGATGTATACGAGTCTTTAAATGTTGTTAAAGGCTTTAAATGTTGGAGGAAATTATATTTGATCCTGGAGGTAATAGGGAGCCATTGGAACTTCCTGAGTAGGGGAGTGACCTGGATAAACCTGTGCTTTCAAAATGTCACTTTGGGTCATGGCCATATCTCCAAAAATACACACACATGTGTATACTAATATATGCATTTAAGTGTCAAGTCAATTCTACCATTTCTGTTAGGAAGAATGTGTCAGCCTGCTCTCCTATGCTTTCACTCCACATCCTGGTAACTTTCAAAACCAAAGTACCTCTCCCTGGCCACCTCTCTGTTGTCTCTCCCGTTAGAATGTAAAGTCTTTGAGGTTAGAGACCGCCTTAACTTTTTTTTTTGTCCCTCGCTCTATGTTTGGCAAACATTGATTCATTCATTCATGTGTATACATTATTTCCCCTGAAAGAATGTAAAGTCTTTGAGGGCAGGTTGGACCCTTTCACCTTGTCTTTGTGCTTTCCACGTCCTAAGCACCTAATTACTACTGGCTGATATACGAACAAACGGCTCTACCTAGTTTTCAAGGAGGGTTTTTAATGTACAGAAGCTGTTTATGCTTCCCTAGGTCAGCACTAGGAAAGCTTCCTGGGCTTCTTTGCTTTGATTCAATAGTTTTCACAAAGCAAGTCTTTCAGTGATTTCCTGATTGTCTAATACCAGGGGCAGAGGCTGAAATCTACCTCTAGCAGGTGCCTCAAAGGTTTTTTTTCCTTTAACTCTTGCACCATGAACTTCCTCAGCAATCATTCGATAGCAGAATTCCAGGGGAAGTCTTAAAAAGCGCTGACTACGCTCGACTCTAGCCAAGTACCCTGCAGTTGTAGGTTCTGATGGGTACCACGTCCACAGTTTGTGCTTTACAAATTCGAAGTGCATTGACAGATGCTCGTTTAAAGAAATATAAGATGTTCCTTTTTCTAAAGGGGTCTATAGATATATATATATATATATACACACACACACACATATATGTATGTATATATACACATGTGCATATACATATATGTAAATGTATATGTGTATATATGGGGGGGATGTGTGTGTATGTGTGTGTGTAGATAGGTGGCACAGTGGACAGAGTGCTGGGCCTAGAATCAGGAAGACCTGAGTTCAGATATGGCCTCAGACACTCACTATGTGTGTGTGTTCCTGGGCAAGTTACTTCACCTCTGTTTGCCTCAGTGACCTCACCTGTAAAATGGGGAAAATAACAGCACCTCCTTCCCTCCCACGGTTGTTTTGAGGATCACATGAGATAATGCTTGTAAAGCACTTAGCACAGGGCCTGGCACAAATAGTGCTTTATAAATTTTAGCAAATATGTGTGCATATAATAAAACGTTATAACAATGTTTAGCTATATAAATGTGTATGTGCATATATATGCATATATATCTATATACATACATATCTAAATCTATATATCTATATCTATATGTATCTGTATCTTGTGTGCGTAGTTGAAAGAGCTCCTTGAAAGCAGAGACAATCTTTTGCCTTTCTTTGCAACCCCAGAGCTTATCTTAGTGCCTAGCACATAGTAGGCACTTAAATGTTTGTTGACTGACTGTTGCATGTATATACATACATATATATTTGTGGATACAGTGTACTATACCTTTGAAAAGTATTTTTTTTTGGAAGGGTAGGACCAGTCCTGACCTTTGATTTTATCTGTGTGGGGTGTGGAAATTTCCTCTACTGATGTGTATCAGCAAATTATAGTTCATTTTTTTAAAAACAATCACTTAACAAAAACATGATCAAAATCTCATAACTATTCATAGGCTCAGCTCAGTACATAAACAATAAAATTCATTACAAAGCAAGTAGAAACTTGGGCCCCACTCTCCCTCATGTGCAGTCAGTATCTGTGACAGAGAGTTGCCTGTGAGGCACCCATATCTTCTTGACTCCAAAGCTGGCCCCTCTTTCAATGACGTATTGATTCTGTCCTGCTTCACGTCTGTCTTGGGGGAGAACCAAGATTTGACACTTGAAAGGGCCTTAGAAAGCCTCAAACCTAACCCCCTCATTTTACATTGAGGAAAGGGGGACAGAGAGAGGTTAAAGGCTTTGCTCGTGATCACTCAGCTAGCGCCCGAAGTGGAATCTGAATCCAGGTCTTCCTAACTTTAAGCCCAGGGTGCTCTTCACTGTTCCATGAGGACTTGGGCTGTTCTATATGTAATGTGCCCCAAAATTCAGACAAACCCAGAATCCCAAGTAAGTTTCCAAACCACATAACGTTCCTTTAGTTCTCAGATTTATATGATTCTTTTCTTGTCACTATCTAGTCAGAATAACCTGACAGAAACACTTAGATTTGATTGGGGAAGAAGGGCAGGAAGCTTCCTGGCTTATTACTACAAAGTCAGCAAGTCAGTCCACTACCCATCTATTGGTTCTCAAGGAACCTTGTGACTAGTTTTACTTTTCACTCAGGACAGGAGAGAGACCATGGAGCCCAGTGGACCAAGAGACAGACCTGGGTTCAAGTCCTGTTTCTAAACAGCTGGGGGGCCATGATCAAGTTGCTCCACAATCAGTGCCCCAGGCAATTTCTAAGTCCCTTACATTACAGAAGAATTACTGATCCAAAGTTTTCTGAAAAGGTGAATCATGGGCCTCATTTCATCCTAAATCAGACCCCTCCAAAAAAAAAACAAAAATCTAAAAGCAGAATGGGTTCAGTGTAGCATTTTCTGCTTTCTTTTTTACTTTTAGGCAATTGGGATTAAATGACTTGCCCAGCATCACACAGCTAGGAAGTGTCAAGTGTTTGGTCTGAGGCTGGATTTGAACTTGGGTCCTCCTGATTTCAGGGCCAGTGCTCTATCCATTGTGCCACCTGGCTGCCCAAATACTTTCTGCTTTCTTATTATAAGTATTTTGAAACTACCATAGATTTCTTTCAATACTAAATATTTCCTCACCTCACCCCACCCCCAGTTATGCACTTTGCGAGCTGAGAGACTTTTCACAGAAATGTTATAGGTCACAAAAGAAATGGAAAACAATGTTTCTAAAACAGGAAGTGAGGAGAGTCCAGGTGCCCGTAAACATGAACAAACAAGTTACATAGGCTTTCCATGGCCTCGGAGGTTCAGGATGCAAAGTTAGTTTTCATCTGGCTCTAACGTTACTGAGTGTCTCCGTCAGGTCCCAGAGAACCCCAGGGCTGTCCGATGAGCTTATTTGAACCCCAAAGGCAGCCACCAGGAGCCAGCTCTGTTTTCAGAACTCTGTTTCTAGCCATCATCCTTATCTGGGGCTTGTACTTCAAACAGACTGAATTTACCTTTTGTCCCCTCTCTCCTTTTCCCGTGAACCAAAGCCTTCCCATAGCTTTTATTTCCCCTCCCCCATCCTCCACAGGGTGTAAGGCAGGGGAGTCTTAACAACTTAGGCCTTTACACACACACACACACACACACACACACACACACACACACACACACACACACACACACACACCCGCAAATCTAAAGAAATCCTGCCTCATTTTCTCTTTAATTTCAAAAACTTGGATTTGACTCAGTTTTCTCCTATGTAAAATGAAGGCGTTGGACTCAGTGGCCTCCAAGGTCACTTCCAACTCAAAGTCTATATCCACATGACTTAGTCATGAGATGGGAAGCTCCCCCAGCTGATTCTGTCCTTGTATCCCCAGCACTGTGCTAGGCTCAGATTTGGCACTGAAAGGATTGCTGAATGCTTGATACCCCCAGCTTTTTCCTGGTCTTTCCCAACCAAAAGGGAGAAGTGTTTGTTTTGCGAATCCTATTATTGCTTGTCTGAATACTTCAGTAGAGGTCGCCCCACCCCCCAAGAAACTGCAAGCTCTTTGAAGTCTGGGATTATTTCATGTTTTGTCTTTTCATCCCTATCGTCCAGCACAGAATCCGTACACAGTAGGAGCTTAACAAATGCTTATTGGTGATTGGGTTGAGCAGTTTAGAGCACCAAAGACCCCTTTCTGTTTATCCCTGGTAACTGAGTATTTTGATCTCTGAGTATCCACTCCCTGGCTGGCAGTAAGAATTCCACATCCTTCTCAAAAATGTCCTTCTGTTTTTTTTTTCTTATCTGTGACAGTTGTGTAAATGTTGCCACTTCTTCAGAGTTTTAATTACATTGGCTCAGTTTACCTAAACATGCACCAAAGATATAAAATAGATCTAAGTGTGACGTGAATTTTTCCTTAAGCCCTGATGGAAACAAAAATCCATGTTATCTACTTTGGTTGTCACCAGACCTTTTCCCAGCAAAGTTATTTCTTTTCGTTATTTTAGATGATTTCTACATCATGAAGCTGCCCAGAAATAGCTCTTTGTACTGAGTCCAAAGTGGGGGGTGGGGTAGGGGACAGAACCGAGGAAAGATGGTGCCATTTATCGCAGCCACAGCCGGGGCTTATGTTCTTCAAAGCCTGTTTCCTTTCATTGGTTTGGGTGTTCACACCAACACGGTTTACCTTACATTGCAGTCTTATTTTTCTTCTGCTTTCTGGTCTATAGGTGCCTGTGCTTACCGAGACACACAAAGGAATAACGATCAAGTGGGGGGCATATTTGCTGAATCAGTGTGGGTGTTGGCACACCAGGCATTGATAAAATATACTGGAGAATGTCAGACTTAATCAGTTTGTCAAGATATGTGCAGGGTGGGAGGAGAGCAGGGGTAGATCACCTAAGCTGTGAGAATGGCTTCTCTTGTTAGAGCCGAGTGAGTTATTGTGTATCTGGAGCCTCGTCTTGGTGAGTGTGTGTTGGCGAAGGAAGCAGCTTTGTTCATCAGTGAAGTGACTCACATCCATACTTCAGAATATAACCCCGAGGCAGGGGTCTCAGGGAAATCAGTTCTAGTTTCATTAACTTGCTCAGTTCCTGGGGCCCATGACTTTTTCTTTTCACATTCTGGGTGTGTAGATTTAGAGCTGGAAGGGATTTCTGAAGTCACTTAGTCCAACCCCCTCTTTTATAGAAAAAGAAACTGAGGCACAGCTTCCTAAATGAAGCCTAGGAAGCCTAAATGATTTGTTTAAGATTACACAGGTAGGAAGAATCAGAGGTAGGATTTGAACCCAGGTCCTTTGACTTCAGGGTAATTTTAAATCCAAAGATGAGAGACAGATGTAAACAGAAGCTCTCCTGTGACACTGATTTCCATGGTGACATTCTTTCCATTGGATGACCCTTCTCCCAAGGGAAAGGGGGTGTGGAAGGGGGAGAGGGAGGAGGGCTGCTGAGTACCTGAAGCTCCTTTTTTCTTTGCTAGTGCTCCCCCAACCAGACGGATTTGGGGCTTGGCTTGATAAGTTACCATTTAAATTGCTTCTCAAATCTCATTTTCACTGGGACACCTTATTTTGATCAAATGACACCATGCCTCCCATGGGGCATCCTTACTCTGGGAGTGACCACCACTCCTTATGTGACCGTCATCCTTGGCCTCTACCCCAGAAGGATCTGGCCACTGCCATGATTTTGATGTTAATTCTTATCATACCATCTTATCATACCATGGGGCCCATGCCTGATCTCCAGCCTCCCTCAGAAGAGGTTGAGGCTACTAGGTGGCAAAGTGGAGTCAAGAAGACCTGAGTTCAAATCTGTCTCAGACACTTCCTAGCTGTGTGACCCTGGGCAAGTCATTTCAACTCTGTTGGCCGTAGCTTCTTCATCTGTAAAACTGAGATGATAATAATAGGACCTTCCTCTCAGGGTTGTTGTGAGTCTCAAATCAGACAATAGTTATAAAGCTCTTAGCACAGTGCCTGGCACATAGTAGGCTTATTCTGTTCCCCAGAGCAACACTGTCCTCCCAGGTCAGGGGTGGGGAACCCACTTGTGGCCACAGGTTGCCCACCCCTGTCCCACTTCCTCAGGCTCTCAACCTAGGAGTCATTGTGGACTCCTCACTGTCTCTCCCTCCTCCCTCCCCCCCACCCCCACCCCATGTCCAAGTGGTTGCCCAGGCCTGTTGACATCACCTCTGCAGCATCTCTCTGGTATGCCTCCTTCACTCCTCTGACACTGGCCCCACCCTAGGGCAGATCCTCCTCACCACTCCTGGCAGTAGCCTGATTGGGGGTGGGAGGAGGGGAGTGTCTGCCTGCTTTGAGTCTATCCTCTATTCAGAAGCCAAAGTGATTTTACTGAAGTTCAGTTGTGCCCATCACACACACACACACACACACACACACACACACACACACACACACACACACACGACTCCAATGACTTCCTATAGCCTCCAAGAGCAAATATAAAATGCTCTGTTTGGCATTCAAAGCAGAAATGAGCCGCTTCCTGCCTTCCCAGTCTTCTTAGTCCTTATTTCCTGACACGTTCTTTGACCCAGTGACACGGACCTGCTGGCCATTCCCCAAATGACATCCTTTGCTGGATCTTCATCCAGTTTGCCTTGGGTGTCCCCTATGGATCTATCCTGGGCACTTTCCCCTCCTCTCTCTCTACTATTTTATTTGTGATATCATTAGGACTCATGGATTCAACTCAGTTATCATTTCTAAGCTGATTCCAGCTTTAACGTCTCTGCTGACCTACAATCTTGCACTTCTCTGATAACCCTACATAGATGTGCAACAAGCACCTTTTGATCAATTTAGGTAGCGGCTTGGGAGGGGTAGGGGAGGACAATGCCGTCTTTGGGAGCCCTGTGGAGCTATTTTCTGTCTCCAACAGAGAAAGTTTACAGCATTGGCTCTTTTCTAAAACATGTCCTGTTCAAGGGAGATGTGGTAGATAAATCTTTGAAAAAGAAAGCTGTAATGTTTTTCAGTTATTGGTCTGTCTCTGAAAGCTCTAAAACAAGCATAGTGAAAATCAGATCGAGGCTAAATAGTACTTTTACCCATCGATCTCAGCATCATTCGATTGTAGTCCACCATGATTTGTCATTGTACCCAAAGGATTGATCTGTGAGCCACCTAGGAGTGGCTACCAGTGGTCACTATGCAAATCAAGATACTGGAAGCATTTCCCTCCCTAAAGTAGTAATTACTTGAATGGTGACCTGAGTAAAACTAACTCTGTAAGAGTTTCAATATGCAAATTTTTTCCCATCCTCTAGCCAGAGCTCCAAGGCTTCAGAATGTGCTTGTCAATTAAATGAATGACTTCAAATATACAGGAAATGTAGCCAGTAAAAAAGCAGGACCATGCGTATTAACATGTGATGAAATTCTATTTGATCTCGTTATGGAATTTCTAATTATTTGCTCATAATTTTGAGCGAATTAACTAGAGATTAAGTTTCAAGAGGAAGTGTGTTTCATTTTGGAATGTGGGAGTTTAGGGAGAGTAGGGTTGGTGGGTGGCTGTGGAAAAGGCTAAAGGGCTGCCTGATCCAGAGGAAAGGGTGCCCACCCAGGAGTCATAGAACATGGGTGCAAATTCTACCTGTGTGACCTTGGGCACTTCCCCTATCTCGACCTTAGCGTCTTCACCTGTAAAATGAGAGAGTTGATCTGAGGGCCCTCCCAACTTGAAATCTATGATCCTATGATGAGGCTGCCCAGTGAAACCATCCAGGCTGGTGCCTGGCCTGATATAATTGCTAAACTATATTAGCATGGCTTCTGGTGAGAAATGCCAGCTTTCTGTGGCAGGTATGCACCATTCATTCTCCCACTTAGATTGACAACGGTCCAGTTTCAGTCATCAAAGCTGTTATGTCTTTGAAGCATTGCCTACCTGCTCATTGATCTAGGCCTGTACAAGTAAGCCTAGAGACCCTACTGGAATGGACTTTGGGAGAACAAAGGGAAGAGAGGATGCCATCGGGACTCTTGGGTTAACAGGGGCCACTCATTCCATACTCCAGAGGAGCTAAATCAGACCCTACTCTGCTGCTTCCTGCTTGAATCCCTTGTTTTTCTCTGAACTTGGTTTCCTCGTTTGTAAAATGAGGGTCTGAGACCAGACGACCTCCGAGGTCCTTCCAGCTCTCCATTTAGTACTCCTTGTATGGAAAAGGGACTTCATTTCTCCCCTCCCCACCTCCTGCTGCCAGACTCTCTGTGTGCGTCTGTGTCTGTCTGTCTGTCTCTGTCTCCCTATTAGCATTAACACAGTCTCTAAGTTCACTAACTGGTATTATTACAGGCTGTGGTTGCTGGTTATATTTGGAGTCCCACATGATGAGGGAGGAGGGCACACTGCTTTCCAACAGTGAGTGATCTCACTGGGGCAGAGTCCCTTGTGCTCACTCCTCCTCTCCCCCGCCCCCCCACCCCCGGTTTCAAAATTGCACTTGTCAGATTGTCTTAAAACAGCATCTGTATACTAGTCATTCATCCAGGCCTTGCTGATTGGTTTAGTGTGGGAGAAAGTGTAGAGCTTGGCCACAGACAGGGTGATAGGCTGCTGTCCTTTTGTAGGCTGCTCAGCACTGTTCCCCCGGCCAGTGGCATGGGGCTTTTGAGATGCTTTCCCAGGAGTGCCCACGGGTTCGTGTTGACTCATCCCCATTCTATGAGCAGGATCATGGCCGATTTACATGCATCTGCAACATGACCAGGCCCAGGGTGTGGGTACACACTGTGCCTTGAACTTGGGAACACAGCTAGCTGGCTTTTGTGGTAATCAGACCAGTGACCCCATTAGCTCTGCCCAGCCAGCCCAGCTTGGCGGCCTGATTTGACACACTTCCAAACCCCCGAGTGACAGGCAGAGAGCAACAATCCATCCAAACACCTGGATTTTCACATATACCAATATCTCTCCATTAGCCAGATGCAAAGACGTCAGCATGCACGCTACAAGGGTCCATTTTAAGATTCTCTCTGGCAAATTGAGTTGCTTTTCCAGCATTAACAAAAAATAGGATTCCATGATTTCAGATGTCATAGAATTATAGAATATTCATGAGATTTCAAGCTGAAAGAGACCATAGCTGTATCTTCTAATCTATCCTTTTATTGATGAAGAAACTGAGGCCAGAGAGGTTGTCATTTGCCTAAGGAGTCAGATGGGTAGTAGGATTCTGACTGAGCTTGCTCCCTTAGGCTGCCTTCTGTTATGTCCTACAGCAATAGCTGTTATCTAATGATATTTAACACTTGTTTATGTAAAAGGACACTTCATTTGTTTTCAGAACTTAGAGGATGTTCCATTACAAAAAGAAAGAAAACCCAAGAGTTAGTGTTTTCATCAGGCTCCCCTTTATGAATCAGACATGTGAATTTCCTAATGGCTCTGATTTCACATAGTAGCTTCTCTGTGTTGGGGTTCTACCTCCCTCCCTTCCTTGCTTCCTTCCTTGCTTCCTTCCTTCCTTCCTTCCTTCCTTCCTTTTTTCCTAATGGGCTTCTGGAGACCTATAAAAGGCTGTTTTGCAGTAATACTGTGGATACCAAAACAATCCCAAATATTCCCATAGCTCCTCTTCTCTCTGTCATTCATCAAGCAAATATAGACATTTCCTGGTTTCCCATAGCAAGTAGCAAGAGAGCCAGATGTTTTTAATGGGTGATATTTATCAGGAACAATGCTAGTGCAATTATTAAGTGCCAGGTATATACTAGGCACTGTTCTAAGTACATTAAAACATCTTATTTGATCCTCAACTCTGGGAGGTAGATGCTATTATTATACTCATTTTACATAGGGGGAAACTGGGATAAACAGAGGCACGTGATTTTCCCAGGGTCACATACCTAGGAAGTGTCTGAGGCTAGATTTGAACTCAGGTCTTTCTGACTCCAGGAATGGTGCTTTACTGAACCACTTAGCTGTCTCTATTAAAAAAATATATTTATTAGGCAATAATAGAAAAAACTTAGTCCCTGCTGTCAAGGAGCTTATTTTAGCTTTGGGAAAATGGCTCAGTGGATAGAGCTCTGGGCTTGGAGACAAGAAGACTTGAGATAAGTTCTGCCTTGTGTGATCCTGGGCAAGTCACTTAACTTCTGTACCTCAATTTCCTCATCTGTAAAATAAAGGAGTTGATCTAGAATGGCTTCTAAGATCTTATTCAGCTTTAAACCTGTGATCCTATGGAAAAATGGGAGACTTGGAATTCTAGGCCAATAGAATGAAACAGACCCATACGTGGGTGTTACGCTTTAATAATATGTTAATAGTATCTGAACAGTTTTACAGCCCTCTTCATTCCTCTTACTCTGTAATGAGGAGCCTTCCCGTGTACCTCAGTGGGTTTTAACTCGATCAAAGGCTGAAATGCAGTTTTGTGAATGCACTAAATTTTGGTTCCCTTGCTCTTTTTAGGGGACATGAATTTTGGGCGGATTTGAATGCAATGAGTGTGTATGAGACAACTGAATTTGACCAAATTCGAAGACTATCCACACCTTCTTCTTTCAATGTCAATTCCAACTACCACACAGTCTGGAAGTATTTCTGCAGAGATCACTTTGGCTGGCGAGAATACCCAGAGGTACTGATTGTTAATCTAAGAATGGCAATTTAATTCCCTCCTTTCTCCTTGTGCCACTTGTAATGACCAGGCACCATTTTCAATCATAGCTGGGGAAGCAGTATGGTATAATGGAAAGAGTGCTGACTTGTGAGTCAGAAGACCTGGGTTCAAATCCTATCTCTGAAGCCTCTTATCTGTGTGACATGAAATGCCATTTAACCTACTTGGTCCTTTGTTTCCTCATCTGTCAAACGAATGAGGTTTGACTCAGTGGCCAACAAGGTCCTTTCTGAATCCAAGCCATATCTGGCTATATATCTATGCTAATTAAGAAGAGTAAAAAGTAAGCAAACAAACAAATACTGACTCACTGGATGAAAAACTTACCCTTCTCAATTTTTTTTTCATAATTTTGGGAGGGTTTTATTCTTATTTTTCCCATCATCAGAAATATAGTCTATTTTTTTTGACAAAAACCAAATGCTAGCCTCAGAAACTTGCCAAAGCCAGGGGAAAATCGAGCTAAGTTATTTATAGTAGGGGGTGGTTGGTATGTCTACATGGGTATGTGTTTGAATTTAAAAGTGAAATCCAAAAGATAAATATTGCCCCATCCCTCCATTTAGAGCAGTTTTAATCGAAAGTGTGTATATTGGAGTATCTCAAGGCTACACTTGGCCCATAGGAGGAGGGCATGTGATGTTGTTAGCCTGTCAAGAGATGAGGAGACAACAGTCACACTCTGTCCCCAGGAAGATGTACTTGCAAATGTTTATTGAGTTGTGGTGAGGCCGATCAATCATTCCTGCTTCATACTCTGGCCTCTCTGCAGATGCATCCTTAGTCCAAGGTACTGAGGACAGCTCATTAATCACAAAGCAAATAAAAGAAAGGTTGCTGGTCTAGTCTTCTTTCTTGGTGAAGAATGTAATGTCATGTCAAAAAGCCTTGAAATTGACTTCAGAGGATTAATTTCATGTCTGAAGGATTTGGCCTTTCTCTTTGATTTAAATTTATTTTTTACCTGTGCACACATGCATACACACACACATACATGCACACAGGAAATACTGGGTTATCTGTTTTAGATTCCTCTCTTCTTTGAAAAGGAATAAAGAGAGAAAATGGTGTATATTAGTCACTGGACAGTGTCATGAGATGAAATAATTGATTGTCTTTTAGCAGCTATCTAGTATGCAGAGAAGGTGACCGTAAAATGTATTCTTCAAATAATTGGTCTGGCCTTTAGCTTCTTGGACTGGTGGCTGGATTGATTTATTTGAACTTTGCACAATTCCATCTTTAATTCCTCTTATGGAAATTCCCTCAGGAAGCATAAACAAAAAGAGATGCAAGCAGATAGTCACAGCTTCAGAGTAGAATGGAGTTAGTTACCTGGGGGTCTCAGTCCTAGAAGAATATTCCTGAGCTCTTTAGCTTGTATTAACATCTGGGATGGTATTGTCATGTGAGAGAAGCCATGCCACATTGAACAGAAGAAACTAGATACTCTCTCTGGTCTATGCCTGCTTTACACAGAGTAAAACTTATTTTACCTTGACATTGCCCTTTTCTGACAAAGATAGTATGAATGAGTTGCAGTCTGCATCATTGAAGAGGATGTCCATATTGTGGAAAGCCCAAGTCCATTGAAGTAGTTGGAGTAGAGGCAGTGTGGTAGAGTAGAAATTGTGCTAGATTTGGAGTTAAACGACCTGGCTCCAAATCCTGTCTCTCATAGGAAAGTTGATCTCTCTGGGTCTCTGTTCCCTCATCTGTCAAATGAGAGGGTTGGATGAATGGGCTCTGAAGTTCCTTCCAGCACTGAATCTACAGATTCTGTCTAGAGGCTGTGCCATTGGCGGCATTGTTACCATTGAACAGAAGCTGGGGAAGTTGGTGTTTGCTTGGCTTTGTTTTGACTGTTTATTAATTTGCTTTCCTCTGGTCCATTTTGTTTTCTAATTGAACAGTCTATTGTTCAACAGTCTGTTATTCGACTGATAGAAGAAACCAGCTTCCGGGGCCTGAGGGAGGTCCGATTCTCGATGTTGCATCACCAATACATTCTGAACATCAAGGATAACTACCAGCAAAGCTTTTTCTCGCGAAGGATAATGAAAAAGCGACCCCTCTTGCGGTCCTGTCTGGTGCTGATGCCTTATCTCCAGTAAGTAGACATTCCTCTTTGGGTCTTCAGATCCATGCAGGAACTGACCCTCATGTTGCTTTGGCTGCCTTTGAATGCTAGCTATGAAACATCCTTCAGTGTGAAAGAAACTCTTCTGTCCGATGGAGAGTTGAAGCCAGTAGCTGACATTGTTCAGATACATTAGGGCTTTCTGGGCACTTGCTATATTTTTATATGATAGTGTTTATATATGACTTTAAGGTTTCCAAAATGCTAAACCTGTTTTGATCACCACCACCAAGAAGGAACTTTATGGTTTACAGAGCAAGCACTTTACACTGACTTTGTCCTTTGAGCCTCACACTGGGAGTCCTATAAGGCAGGTGCTGGTGGTACCTGGTTTACTGGATCTATGATCTCACTCAAGTGGGAAATTTTCTACCAAGACAAGTCAGGAACTGATCTTCGACTGATATACTGAGATAATTGCTTAGGGCCACTGAGAGGTTATATGCTTTATTCAGGGTCATGCAACAAAGATTCTGTGTGTGTCAAAAGTTGGACTTCTTCCTGTGTCCGAAAGTAGTTGTCTATTCTCTACGCCACATTGCTTCTTTCCATTTTATAGGTGAGGAAATTGAGTTTCAGAGATGGAAAGTGACTTGGCTACTGTGATTCAAATTGTAAGGATTGGAAGGAAGGAGAGCTTCATCCCAGATCATTCCTGATTCCAAGTCCAGTGCTATTTCATAAAAACAAAACAAAACAACACTTATGTGTTACATCACCTTGATTTTCAAATGTATCCCTTCCCCTCACTCACCTAGCAAGCTAACCCTCATAACAAAGACTTTAAGAAGGAAATAAAGAAAAAGAAACCGGAGGAACTAACCAAGTCATGGAGTGGGTCTGACAGTATATGCACTATGCAATATGTCAGTGAACAGTAATTATTTATTAAGTGCCTATTATGTCCCCCTTCCTTAACCTTTGTAAACAGAAAAAGGTGAATTTTTTCAACTCTTCTCTTGGACCAAGTCTGGTCATTAAAATTATACAATTCTGCTGTCTTTCTATCTCTCTGTTATTTGGATTGGAGTACCTGAGTTTGGTATATTTGGGGATTAGCAGTAATTGCCACAGTTTTCTGAGTAAATTTCTTTCTTTCTTTCTTTTTTTCTTTCTTTCTTTCTTTCTTTCTTTCTTTCTTTCTATTTTTAGACAATTGGGGTTAAGTGACTTGCCCAGGGTCACACAGCTAGTAAATGTCACGTGTTTGATCTGAGGCCAGATTTGAACTCAGGTCCTCCTGACTTCAGGGCCTGTGCTCTATCCACTGCACCACCTAGCTGCCCCTGAGTAAACATATTTCAAGGGGCTTGTGTGAGAACTGATCCAGTAGGAAAAGTATGGAGAGCAAGGTAGTACACTGAATAGAGGGCTAAACCTGAAATTAGGAAAACCTGAGTTCAGATCCTATGTCAGATACTTACTAGCTAGGTGACCCCAGACAATTCTCTTAACCTCTGTTTGCCTCAGTTTCCTCATCTGTAATAAAATAGGGATAATAATAGTTCCTCCTTTCCAGGGTTATTGGGAAGATCAAATGAGATAAGTTTTGTAAAGTGCTTTGGAAACCTTACAAGCTACTATTATTAAGGTGCCATCCCTAAATTTGATTTTTTGAGGGGGGTCTAGGCAATGGGGTTAAGTGACTTGCCCAGGGTCACACAGCTAGTAAGTGTCAAGTGTCTGAGGTTGGATTTGAACTCAGGTCGTCCTGACTCCAAGGCCGGAGCTCTATCCACTGTGCCCCTAAATCTGATATTATGATAAACAGCAGCTTGCCTTCCCCCAAAAGTGGAACGAAGCTGTATCTAGGTTGCCTTCACATGTTGATGAACACCTGGCTTTCTCTGAGAATGGCACAGGCATTCATGTTACCAATTCAAGGGCAGTTTATTTGTCTTTTTCTTTTTCTTTTTCTTTTTTTTGGCAGGATCCTTTCACTTGAAAGGACTATCAGGCCCCAGTGAGTTGTAGCTGGAAGGAGGTAGCACCATTTGGGCTAGGATAAACCCTGGAGAGGAGGGGAAAGTTCTGGCCAGGAAATCCTGGGAGTGAGAATAATAGGAGTAAGATGGAATGATTAATCTCTGGGTTCTTTTTTACTGATGCCTTTTATATTTATATAAATCATTTCCAGTTAGACCTCTCCTCCCCACCCCCACTAAACCTCCATCATCAAATAAAGAAAAAAATCCCAAACCAGCTGATGCATCTCAGGCTGGCAGCATTTGTGACACCCACATTCCACACACACAGTCTGCCATCTCTCTAACACAAGCACACTGTATTCTTATGAATTCTCCAGGATCTCTCCTTTCTGAGGCTAACAGTACCAAGTAAGCCCCTTCTGAATCCATATATTATACAGTCATCTAGCCCTTCACTTTTCCCTACCTAATTTCTTCCCTCTATCTCTGGGCAAGCAGAGGGATCAGAGCTACAAAGGACCCCCAAGGTCATAAGACCATGGGATCACAGATCCAGAGCTAAGATGGATCTTAGAGGCCACCTAGTACAAATCCTTCATTTTACAGATGAGGAAACTGAGGCAAAGAGAAGTAAACAGATTTGCCAAAGGTCATGCAGGTGGTAAACAGCAGAGCTGTGATTTGAATTCAGTTCCTTTGTCTCCAAATTCAAATTTATTATGCCATCTAAGCAGAGACTCAGAAGTGCCTTACCCAAGGTCACAGAAGTAGTAAGTGCCTGAACCAGATTGTAATCCCAGGCCTTCTGACTCTAACGTCCAGTGCTCTTCCCACTTCACTATTTAGCCTTCTCATGGAATGGCTAGGCAGTATGATGCACTGGCCTTAGCATTCACTGCTGCTACTGCCAGAATTAGTATTTTTTTTGGGAATTCATGCCACATTCCAACCCAATGCATGGTACCTTTTGGGAAGGGGAGAGTGGTGAGCCTCACTTTCAAAGTGCTGATCTGGCCCTGGCTGTTTGACTTTGAGCAGAGGTGTAGAGAGCGAAAGTAATTGGAGGTTTCTTTTTGGAGAGAGTTGGCAAGGCAATTTTTGAAGTGAAGAAATTGACTTGGGGGAATTCCTCCCTCCCTCCCTCCTTCCCTCTTTTCCTTGTTCCCTCCTTCCTTCTTTCCCTCCTTCCTTCTTTCCTCCTCCCTTCCCTCCCTTCCTCCTCCCTCCTTCCTTCCTTCCCTCCATCCTTCCATTACCTCCTTCTCTCCTTTCTTCCTTCCTTCCCTCCCTCCTTCCATTACCTCCTTCCTTCTTTCCTTCCATTCCTTCCTTCCCTCTCTTCTTCCTTCCCTCCTTCCTTCCTTCCTTCCTTCCTTCCTTCCTTCCTTCTTTCCTTCCTTCCTTCTTTCCTTCCCTCCTTCTCTCCCTTCCTTCCTCCTTTCCTTTTTGGTTTTGTTTCATTTTCTAATTTTTCTTTTCCTTCTAGCCTAGCCCCACTCTCATGAACTCCAGCAATCACAGCTACAGTACCTTAACAATACCAAACCTGAGCTTTGAGACATGAACATTATTTTTTAGGAAACACTTTGTGTCTAGGAATCCTGAGAGATGAAACATTCTTTGCATCATTACAGCTTGAGGTGAATGTATGCCTTCATCAAAGGCCAAGTGAGGAAAGTGCTACATTGTAGCCTTTTTTTGATTAGAACTAATAAAAATGCCATTTCTGTGATTTTGCCAGCACAGCTGGAGATGTTATTGTCAGAGTCCAGTAGTTAGGAACATATTGTCCTCCTAGTAAGAGAGTGGAAGTCATTAGTGTGACTGGCAGCTTGGCGTGCTGGGCCACTCCAATGCGATTTTAGCTCCTGGGAGCAGACAAGAATGCTCATTAACTCACTGCATTGGGGGGTGCTTGGGGATGGCAGGGTGAAAGTGAATTTGTTCAGAACCTTGATATAAATGATGATGGGGCCCTCCTTTTGTTTTTCTTTTAAACAGACTTGTTTTGGAAAACCACAGACTATTAAAAAAAAATTGTGGAAGCAGCAGGAGAATTAGTGCCCCACAAATGTGGCCTGTTTCTAAATCTAGCCTAAGTAAGCAGGAGAATGGCCCCCTGTGCTCCCCACCCTCTGCATTCCCTTTTAGAAATCTCAGGACCCTTACGTGACTTGTCCTGCCAGGAATAATGGTCTGGGGGCCAATAAGAGAGTCCAGGCCTTCAGAGCCGGGCCCCTTCCTGCCTTTTCAGTCTCGATGTGACTCCTCTCATGCGGGCTACTTTAATCCAGCTGCTGTGGCCCATTGGCTGCACCTCATCCATGACACTCCATTTCCTGAATTATCCCCCAGGCCTCGAACACCCTCCCTCCTCCTGTCTGCCTCTTCCTTCAAGACTCCCCTCCAAACCCACCTTTCACAGAAGTCCTTTCCTCTTCCCCACTGCTGCTGAGGTTATCACCCGTTTCACTTATTTGAGTGGTGTCAAATTCAAATAGAAATGGGTCATAACCCAGTCATGAGGATCCCTGTGGGCCACATTGACTTCGAAAATCACCCAAGAAGATGATGTCTGTTTTATTGCATTTTGATTTATTTTGTTAAATATTTCCCAATTGTCAAATAAGGTAATATTTGTAAAGTGCCTGACACATAGTAAGCGCTATATAAATGCTTACTTTCTTCCCTAACTAAATTTGAAAGCTGGTTCAGGCTGCACTTGTGAGTGTAGCCAGAGGCTACAGCTCCCCGGAACCCGTGTTTGCCCTGTGCTGTATACATCGTATATGTACATGGGTCTTAGTGTGTTTTCTCCCCCATTAAATGCATTGTCTCTTTGCTTGCTTGTTTGTTTTTGAATTCCTGCTGCTTGGCACATAGTCAACACTGAATAAATGCATGCGAACTGATTTTTGACTGTGGTCTGACTTGCTTCGCACTCACTAGCTGAGCCCATCATCCACCCAAGCTGTGGGGGCAAGGAAGGGGTCCCAGGTCATCAGCACTGGATGTGGACCAGGGCTAAAGGGATCCCATTTCTCAAGGTTGGCCTCACTCCCTAATGCCTATGGAGCCCGAGCAGCTAGCTAACTTCAAATGCACAAAAATATCTTTTGTGACTCCTCATTTCCACCCATCTAAATAGCAGACTCGCTAGCTGGTATTTGGGGCTCTCAACAATTTAAATGCAGCCTACCTTTCCCATTTTATCTCAGACATTTCCTACTCAGTGTTCTCCAAATGGAAGGCACACTGGATTATTCACTTCCTACCCCCTAACCTAGTCCTAAATTTCCTACCTCTAGCATTTTTGCTCATGAATTTTGTTCTCTGGCTCCCAACTTAGACTGTGATTATCATAAGCAGGTCAAATACTTGAAGCCAGCCTACTGGAATCCTCCCAGCTGAAAGGGATTTGCCCTTTATCCGATTTAGCATGCTGTTCTCTTATGTGCTTGTCACGCTTTAACTGTATTCTACGCATTTGCATAAGTGTCTTCTCCTTGTGGGTAGAGATCCTGCCTTAGTTAGCTTTGCATTGTGCCCTCTTGTCCTGTTTCCGTTCCATTGTGGAAGTGATTTGTTTTCTGGAAAGGCATTCTCGTGGAGTTTTAGATTGTAAGCTCCTTGAAGACCAGAATTGTTTGCCTTTTTTGTTATCTCCAGCACTTAATTCCTTGCTTGGCACATAGCAAGTGCTTAATCAATGTTCATTGACTGGTTGGAGTACAAACACTAGCAGATCCTAGAGAGCTAGAAAAACTCCAGGTGGGCACCTGGAAAAGGATAGTGTCAGAATACCAGCTTAGCTAAGGTGACTAGGGAAGCCCATCACTTGGTTGGCCATGTGGTGATGAAAGTTTCTGCCAGAATTGTAGAGAGAATTCTCGATTTTGAGCAGGAAGGTCATCTCATCCAACCCTTTCATTGCCTTGCCCAAGGTCACACCAGGAGTCCATGTCAGAGCTGAAATTCAGACCCAAACTCTCTGACACCATGTCCCCTATGGTTTTCTGTTGGACCATGCTGATTGCAATCTGTGCTGATGAAGAGAGTATGAAATGAGGGCTCTTGGGGAGCTTGTGTCTAAGGAGTACTCTGCACTCAGCAGGTCATCAGCACATGCTTGGAGGAGTGGATGGCTAAAGATAGCTTAGGAGGGGGAAGGCTTTCACCCAGATCACTGAGAAATGGTTGCATGTTTCCTTGCAGCACACTGACATATCTTTGTACTGATATTGCAGGAGACAGATGTGTCGGGCATGAGCTCCATCCTCTTATTTGAGCTTATTTAAATTTGTTATTTAAAGTCTGGCTTATAATTATTACACAATTCTCAGATAATAGCTATGGTTAAAACTGAACAAGTTCAGATTTTGGAAATATTAATTTAAATAGGATTGAGGCAGTTTCTGATCCAGAAAAAAAATGTTTTCTTAAATAAATTGGACACTCCTGAGAAATCTTGTTTATAGGGTTCATTAGTTTAGAAGATTATTTTTCACAGGAAGTGCAAAGATGAACTCAATAATTGGTGGCATTTACATAGCAATTTACAAACATCTCATTTGACCTTCCTAACAGTCTCTGTGGTAGGTATCATAGGCATTATTATCCTAACTTTATAGCAAGGCAGTGTGCATTAAGAGTTGACCTTGGACTGAAGTCTTGTCTCTGAGCATTCTTGCTGGGTGACCCTGAGTGAGTCACTTAACCCTCATTGCTTCTAGGCAGCTCTGGAAGGCTATACATTTTAAACATGATTCTGGTCTGTATTCATGGAGAGAGTTTTTATATCAGGAGTTCCTTACATCGATACTGTCACAAGTCATGCCTAAAAAAAAAAAATCTTAGAGCTGAGAGCCAGGAAGGTTTCTGTGATTTGCTCATGGTTACATAGCTGGTGTCAGAGGTGGGATTGGAAAACAGATTTCTCCTGGGACCAACAGAGCCAACGTTCCTTCCATTCTACTTTGCGATAGGGCCTCTTTCAGTTGGATAGAGGGAAGCAGCTAGTAGCTGCACAGTCAGTGCTATGTGACTCAAAGTGTTCATCCTGTAAGCCAGGATCTGGCCTTACCAGGATAAGCTCTATAGGCAGTGACTACAGATCATCTGGAAAATGAATGACTCTTACACTATATGCAGTAATATGACAGACATTTATTAAGACTGGCATGCTTAGAGAACTGTGCTGAATTCTGGCAAGTGATATGTAACACACGGTCCCTATGGACTGTGAAGTCCTGAGAAGGAAGCTTAAAGCCTAGGATAACCAGAGTGGCCAGATTCATATCATTGTGTTACCTACAAACACTGAACTCCCAGCCAGGACAGCATAAGCGGCCCCTTGTACTGTGCTTAGCACATAATAGGTGTCTAATAAATGTTTTGGGTTAAATGAATGAATCAATCAGTAAGCATTCCCTAAATAAGTATTGTAGGCCAGTAAGTAGTGGGAATACAGAGAAAAAGCAAAAATAGTTACTTCTCAAGTTTACATTTGAATGAATGAATGAATGAATGAGTGAGTGAGTGAATATGGCAAACATCTTTTACTTTGGATCTTGAACATCCCAACAACTCATCGTTGCAATAAGGAAGGTAGGGCAGAAATTCTGCTCGTCTCCTGGAATCCTGCCCTCACGGTTACTGTTTATTTCTTTCCTACCATTGGGTTTATCTTGAGGCTTTATTTCTTCCTGTCACTGCTGCTATCAGGTTTTATTGCACAGCTGTTGGTCTTTTTGACCACTTAGTTATTACATTTTGGACCAGACCTGTGATTTCAACTTCGAGGAACTCCTAGCATGGAAGAGAAACTCCCTTTGCTTCTTCTAATCACCAACTTTTCTAGAGCTGCCTCAGTCACTTACAGGTTGGGTGACTTGCCCTGTTCAGATACCGAGATGTTGCCTGACCTTGGGTCTTTCCTGACTCCAAAGCTGGCCCTCTAGCCATTAAGCCACCATGCTTCTTATGACTAAGTGTTGTCATAACTGTCACCATTGCTTCATATTCCTACAGTACTTGGTTTACAAAAAGTTTTTCTCATGTGAAGCATGTAATTCAGTTATTGTTATCCCCATTTTGGAGATAGGGAAACTAAGTCTTAGAGATATCATGTGTCTTAACCAAGGTCAAAGAAATAGTAAGTAGTAGATCAAGGCCCATCAGGGTAAGAAAAAGTACCTAGTTGGCCTTGGTGAATTCAGATCTCCTGACATCCGCCTTGGGGAAAGAAGCAGTGCATACGATTGGTTGAGTCACTTCAGTAATTGTCAAAAGGTGGTGGGAAATGGGAGAGGTACTCAAGACTGATGAAAAACAAAGGTCTCTGGTTAAAAAACAACAAGAAGAGAGAATAGAGGCTGCAAACTGTGGTCCAGTGAGCTTGACTTTGATTGCTAGAAAAATTCTAGGTCAGATCATTAAAGAGATGGTCAGTGATCAGCCAGAAACGGAAGTCATGACCTATGGCTCACATTGACAAAGGGCCAGCTAGTTTTCTCCAAGAACACATCGTGTTTGACTAACTTGTTTTCTTTTTCAGTGACAAAGTTACTAAATTGGTAGATGATAGGCATTACATAGATAGGATTTACCAAGATTTGGACAAAGTGTTTGATAAATGATCTCATGGTTTTCTTGTGGAAAGGATGGTGAGGTAGACTCTAGGCTCTTTTTCAGCAATAGTAAGAGCTAGCATTTTTATATATACATACATATATACATATATATGTGTATATGTGTACATATATATACACATATACATATATGAGTATATATGTGTACATATATATACATATATACACACACAATTTATGTTATCTCGTTTGATCCTGACAGTCCTTATTGTGCCCATTTAACAGCCAGGCAAACTGAGGCAGATAGCAATTAAATGATTTTGTCCAAAGTCACATAACTAAGAAGTATCTGAGGCTGGATTTGAACTCTTCTTCCTGACTGCGGGTCCAATACTCCATCCACTGTGCCACCTGGCTGCCTCAGTTAAATGGATTTGCAGTTGGTTAACAGTTCAAATTCATTAAGGATTCAGATTAAGGATCCCAAAAGCTTGCTAGGCTAAAGCACTGGGCTGAATCAGACGAGATGCAATTCAACAGGGATAAATGTGAGGCTGTAAAGTCCTTTTGCTCTTAACATTCCATGAGTCTGGGAAGCATTCATGGATTCTATGACTCCATACAAATAACCCATGGGCTGCCCCCTGTCCCTGGCTGGTGGAGACTCACCTCCCTCTCTAGCACTTGTGCCCTCAGAGTTAGGTGTTCACAGGCTTCTTTGTAAGTAAGCATTCTTCAGATCTTTCCTTTAGCGGGAGAGGGGAGAGAGGTTGGCTATGGTTTCAACTAGTTGTAGGCGTCTGGGAAAAAAGAGACTGCCATGTTTGTTTGCTGTATCCCACAACACTGAGGAAGATGACTCAATGTCCTTGTGCCTCTGGGATGACTGTGACTGATTTTATTGAGTAAAGGTCTTTAGGCTTGGGTGCATTTCCCAAGCCTCCCACTCATGAAAATTCATGTCTGGGGTGGCCTGGTCTGAAAGGCTGAGCAGTGGTTTCAGGCGAGGTCACCCCCTGGGGAGTGGGTGCCTGCCCATACACAGCTGCCCCGCCTGCATCGCATCATTTCACTAGGATGAAAATACCCTAAGCATGGGAGGGCTCAAGCCTGCCTGCTGCCTGCCTCTGTGGGTCCTCATGACGGTTTCCTGCTGAGCAGTGATACTTGTCTGGCCCTGGAACTGGGTCCAGGTGTGGGCATTTGCTCTCGCACTCCCTTTCCTTCCCCCTCTTTCCTCCCCTGTTATGAAAACGGTTGAGAAGGTTGATTACATATAAGCACTTAATCAGGTGAAAATCAGCCACTGCTTCAGGTTGCTGCTGCTATTTCAGCTGGAAGTCCTTGAGAGTAACTGACCTGAATTGAAAGGGGCACAGATCCAGGCTCCTTTCTCTATACAGCCAGCACTCTCAATCTTTTTTGTGGGTGTCCTGCACCCATTGGCAGACTGATAAAGTTCTTGGACCCCTTCTCAGCATGATGTTTTTAAATGCATAAAATATATAGGATTTCAAAGGAAATCAATTATATTGAAATAGTTATCAAAATATTTAAAAAATATTAAAAGCTCATGGACCCCAGGTTAAGCTTCCCTCCTTGGAGAATGCAGCAATCAGACTGCCTTCAATTTACCTCTCACCTTTCCCCTCTCTTTTTGTTTTCTTTTTATTGATGTTTTATGGAAGCCTTTCGCCTTTTTATTTTTTAAACATTGCCACCATTCTGGCATATCCCTGACCTCTTCCCCCAACAATTCAATTCACCTTCCTTTGTCACAAAGAAAATAGTTAACTAAAACCAAACAGTAGTCTCTGACAGCACGAGCAGCGTTTTGTACCCACAGCTGTTCTCTTCTCCAAGGAGACAAGGAAGGTTACTTAGTGCTCCACCCCCACTCCCATTTGCCCCTCTATTCTAATAAAAAAAAATCAGCTGATGGTTTGTTTGGAGAGATTTGAAGTCATTTTCTTGTCATTTACCAAAAAGGCATGATTTAACACTCCAGAATGGTTAACTTTATAATGGCATATAAAATCCAAAATCTTTTAAAGGTCAGACAGCCTTGTCTATGCTTGCTTATAGCTGAAATGAGTTGGGGTGCTGGCTGGGGAGATATTTATAACAATGGCTGGAAAAGAAGGTATGCAAGCTTGATGTTTTAAACATCGTGCTGTGTCACTAGTGGTGCTGCTTCCCCCAAGATGGCACTTAATCAGTCGTTTACTGATGTGGGTATTTGCTGGGGGGAAAAGGCACTAGGTGTCCTTGGGCTAACAAGGATGTTCAGATAGCGTGGTGCGTGGACGCTAGAGTCGTGGACGCTAGAGTCACGGACTCTTGTCAACTTTAGATGCCTTGTATATACTTTAAATAAAGTAACAGATAAAAACGATTTAGCTCCCCCCATTCCAGCCTCCACTGATGATTGTTTTTGAGGAAATCAAATAAGCCTAGGGCAGCATTGCTGAGATGAGCTTCTTTGAATGTACAAGCCTAAGATATATGTGATGGTCCCACAGGGAAGATGTTTCTGACTTAGAGTCTACTGAATGCTTTGTAACAAGCTGCTCCTACCTTCTTCCTTAAGAGGATCTGCAGTCTAAACTTGCAGGGACCATTCAGTCCAGTCCCGTTTGTTTTATAGATGAAGAGGCTGCAGGCCAGGGAGGAGATGGGACTTGGCCAGGACACACAGTCAGTAATCGTCCACAGACAGGAGACCAAGAGAATTCTAATCATTGCTTTGGGGTACAGACAGCATTGGCTACATTCCCCCTCCTTACATGACATTGTTATGCTTTTTTTTTTAAGAAGCATCCATACTTTGCAAATTCTAACCCAGCACATCATTACCAAGCTATAAACAACACCTTTACACTTTGGTAAAGCATTAAGTTGTGACTGTCCAATTAGAGCTCAAACCTCATTTATTTCAAAGTGTTGTAAACCCGGACTTTCTTTTCTCCCAAATCAGGACCCTTGGTGGTATGCCCCCATTGCCTCTTCCTGCAGCGGAAACAGCCTCATCCCAGGTCTTCTGTCCATCCGTAGTTACCTCGGCAAATTTTTATCCTGAGACCTGGATTGCTATGGATCCATCTCAGGACTTCATCCAAGTGCCTGTTTCCAAGGAGGACAAAAGCTATCGAACCATCTACAATCTCTTTCATAAGACTGTGCCTGAGATTAAATATAGAATCTTGAAAATCCTGAGAGTGCAGAACCAGTTTCTTTGGGAAAAATATAAAAGGTGAGTCAAAGCCCTGCCACTTCCTGGGGTTGGGGGGCTCAGTGTGAAACAGGAAGAGGGAGGGGTTAATTGAAGAAGAACAAATGAAGTGTCAGCAACTCAGGAAAGTCTGTTTTTTCAGTTAAGTTAGTAATTGAGGGCTGATAGCAAGCTGCAAGTTAAGAATATAATGCAAGTTGAGTGTTGAGAAGAGTCAGGAACTAAAGAAGCAAAGAAGAGTTGGAATGAGATAAATAAGGGAAGCCTTCTTGCAGAAGATGAGATTTGAGCAGGATTTAGGAGGAGGAGAGCTAGCGATTAGTAGAGAGGAAGGAGAAAAAGGATGGTCTCCCTTTTCCAGATGTGAGATAAAGATCCATAAAGAAAGAGAAAAATCTCATAAGATCTTATATTTGGAGCCAGAGCCAAACCAACCTCCTCATTTTACAGATGAGGAAACTGAGGCTCAAAAAGGTGATAGGGTCACAGAGGAACCTCTGTAGCCATCCAATCAAATGTACTCATTTTACACGTGGAAAAACTGAGGCCTGATGAGGTTTAAATGGTTAGCCTAAGATCACCTAGATAGAATGGAAGAGTCTGGATTTGAATCCAGGTCCTTTGATTTCAAATTCAACAGTCTTTACACTATACCATGCTGTCTCCCATAACCTGTGCCAGCTTAGATATGGCAATAGCCTTGATTCAGAATAAATGTTTATTAAGTGCCTACTATGTGTAAGGCACCACACTGGGAGTTAGAGTTAAGAAGACCAAAACATCACTTTAATGAAGTACGCCACAGATAGTCTAAGGCAGAGGTGTCAGCACTCAGCTAGGGGATAGGGGGAACACGCTGCCCGCAACAGTACAGTCTCAGCCAGATTAACATGTATTTGGGAAATATTAACCAAAAAAAATTGAAATACAATAAAAACAGAGATAATGTCAATATGTGGTTTTCTGAGTCTATATGCAGCCTACTGGAATCCTTATGTATAGTGTGTTGGCCCCATTTCTTTTTGGATTTGACAGCACTGCCCTAGGAAATTGTAGATTCTCCCGTGACTCAAAGATGGTCTTTCTAGTTCATTTAAGGCCAATACAGTACCTTTTGGTCAGACTATAATAGACATCTCTCAAAATCTCCGCCTTAAACCACTGGCTCCTTGTCATTCCTTACTTTTAAGTAGGTTGCTTCTTCTCTTAATTCCTCTAATGAAGTGAAGAAATATAAAAATAAAATCCTTTACCAAATCTTGCCTATTAAAAGCTGTTCTTTATTCCTTCTTCCAATTCCCTCATCCTTCTCTGCACCAGGAAAAAGGAATATATGTCTAAGAAAGCCAATGACATTAGCAGAATAATGAATGAGCGGCATCTCTTCCATGGGACATCCCAAGATGTGGTGGATGGCATCTGTAAGCACAACTTTGACCCGCGTGTGTGTGGCAAACATGCTACCATGTTCGGACAAGGCAGTTATTTTGCAAGGAAGGCGAGCTATTCCCACAGCTTCTCTAAGAGGTCCCCCAAAGGGGTCCATTTTATGTTTCTGGCAAAAGTGCTAACTGGAAGATACACAGTAGGCAACCACAATATGAGAAGACCACCTCCAGTGAATCCAGACAGCATAACCAGTGACCTGTATGACTCCTGCGTGGATAATTACTTTGAGCCTCAGATTTTTGTCATTTTTAATGATGATCAGAGCTACCCATATTTTGTTATCCAGTATGAAGAAGTCAGTAACACCGTCACCATTTGAAAATCCTTGATACTGCTAAATTATTTGAAGTAAGTCCTGTCCAGCAATTTGTAGCCAGTTTTGGGGGTGGGAGGGGAAGCAGTCAGGGAAGGGAGTGCTAAAGAGAAGCCATTGCCCAGCTTTGTTGTTTACTATTTTTCCTTTTTGCCTATTTCCTCTTTGTCTTTTTTCCTTCTCTTTCCCTTTCTTTTCCTTTCCTTTCTCTGTAATATCCCCCTGTATCTTATCCTTCCTTTTCCTTTCTTTTCTTTTGTTCTGTCTTTTCCTTTTTTGTTGCCTGTTTTTCCTCATTCCCCCCCCCCAGTGCTTTAAAAAAAATGACTGGGAATTGAGATCACTTTTAAGAAACCTCAGAAACACACATACTACAAGGCTAAAAAATAGCCAACTACAGGCTGGTGGATTATTTGCTAATTGTTCTCCATGTACTCTGGTTGGAAAGTATGGTTGGTTATATTGTCTCATTATACTTGTGTGTAGAGGGTCATGACACCAACTTAGGTGTTTTGAAAATGGAGCGCTGATCATACCAACTGAAGTATGGAAATAATGGCTCAGGCCAGAGAAGGGTTAAATAAGGGACATGATGAAGTCAAGCCTGCAGAAAAGGAAGAGGAATGTGGACCACTGACTTCAGGTCCTATGGCCTCAGCTGTTTTAGCACAGGTGAGAGGAACAAGCTAGCAGAAAATCATTAGATTGTAAGCTCCTTGAGGGCAAGAACTGTCTTTTGCATCTTTTGGTATCCCCAGCACTTAGCACAGTGCCTGGCACATAGTAGGCGCTTAATAAATGCTGATTGGTTGATTGATTGATTGATTGATTGGTGACCAGGTCCAGTAGAATTCTGTGGGTTTCTATGGGTTCTATGGAAAACCAGAATTGTCAGTACTTTGAGAAAATGTTAGTCACCAGCCAACCTCTTCCCTAGTCAGTGACATGCCATGTCATCATTGCTTTGTTAGCAATTGGCAAAAGAAATCTCCATCCCTTTCACCAACCATGAGTGGAAGAAGAAAATAGGTAATTCATTGACTCAAAGTCAGAGGTAGTATCATCATTGGCTATGGAACAGTCTCAAGCTCCTGCTCCCCCATTCTCACCTTGGACTTTTTTTGTGACTCAAAGCCTAAGCCCTACTTTGCAGAGATGTGAGCCCTGCTTGAACAAGGAAGTCCTGCAATGCTGTGTTCATATTAGACACTCCAATAATAATTGCTGATTGTGATCCATTAGTGGAAAGGGGATGATTCCAACTCCTAACTTGTGGTTGCTTTTCCAAATGCAAAGGATGCTCTGAGGCACCCAGGGTGTGACCCCAGCCTTTTCACACTACTTAAATATAGAAACACAGCCTTGTTGGGGTTCAGCTAATTAAGAGAGTGTGCAGCTGCCACAGAGAGGTGGGTACTGACTGCACGTGTACTCCACCTTAGGCAAATCTGATAGACGAAGATATAGATTGATTAAAAACAGATCAAATAGGATTGGCAAAGGGATTTGCTCTAGGAATCCTTCCAACACCAGGTTTCCCCCAGCGCATTAAAAAGCAATTCAGTTGGCACCCGGTTTTTCAGGTTATGTAAAAGCAAAGGTATTTGTGTACTGATTTCTCAGTGAATTGACCTGAATGAGCATTGGGCAAGGATTCTATATAATTGACTTTTCTGCTCCATCCAATTCAAGACATGGCTGCCCATTGCCATGAAATGACTACATGTGGCTGAAAACTTGAGAGACACTTGCACTTGCTTTGGCAAAACAGTGATTCCCAGTGTTCTTTGTTATTTTAACAGCCTTTCCTTATATGTTTGATTCTGTGACATTCTTTCATTCCTCCCCTCCCATCTCCAGAAAAATGCTTGTATATCTTTTATTTTTTTAATAAAAAGGTAAAATAAGTTTGTTGTGAAGACATTTCTCAAGATTTTCTGATTCTCCCTGAAAAAAAGTGAGGATGTTCTTTGTTGCTGCAAAACCAAGGACTTGGGATCTTGGGCATACATGCCAACAAAATCACCCAAATGCTGTGATTTGTCCCTGGCTGTCAAGCCTAAAATATATAGTAATCATTAGAATTGACTATAACTTAAAAGTTATTCAGAGGTATTCTGTTTTTCAAGTCATCTCTGTTCTAGACTTCAATACTCTGTGGAGCCATGACTTCAATTGTATGGGTGATATACATTAAAATCCCTCTCTGCTTTAGATTGTGTCATGGGTGACTGTTGCTGAAAAAATTATCACTTGGTGGTCAGCTCTGCTGATAGGGATCCTCCAGCTCTCCAAACTTCCCTAGGTCCTCAGATGACGAACAAGCTGGACCTAAAAGCCTTGCCCACTTTGTAGAGCCTACCAGAGCCTGTGCTTGGTTTATGTGACCTTCAGAAATCCAGGGTCACCCCCAGGTCAGAGTGGAAGTTTAAATTATTTATTAGTGTAGGAATAAATAGAAGTGATATGCATTCAGTCCCATAAATGCTTTCTTTTTGGTTTATTCACTCAACATAATTAAGTATAGGGCATCATGGTAGGTGACAGAGGGAGATATTGTAGATATACCCCCTCACTGTCTTCAAGGAGTTTAGATTTTGGCCTATTGAAAGAGCTATTAAATAAATATGAATATCATTGGGAGTCCTCCCCCCCTTTCATGTTTTTATTTTCAAAACAGCTTATAGTATGTAATGTAATTTTAGGCAAACTGGAACTCTGTGGAGCTGATGTTTAAATATATCTATATTTCAAAGATTGGAGACTGCATGCCATTGATCAAGCCCCTTTTCTTATCCTCAGGCACTGATGACCATTTTAGAGCATCCTAACTATGGTTAATGGTTCCATAGGAAGAAGGTTCCACGATCTTCTTTAGAAACAATGAAATGTCTTGATGTCTTGCAGGCAGGAAACATTTCCTCATGTACATATTGTATCTATTGTACATAGTAAAACTACAACAGCAATCTTGTACCTTTTGTTTATTAAACTATTTATGTTAGTAAACATTTATGTTTGAAAAATCATGTGGCCCTGAGTTCTTTATCTTTAATAATGAATTTTGAGTATATTTAAGAGATTTTAGATAACTAAAAATATTCATTCTTTGCACAGCCAGTAGTAGATTTTAAATTAGAAGTATTTTTTTTTAAGAAAAAAGTTATTTTTGTGACTTGTGCCCATCTTGCTATCAGAGAAATAGTTTTAGGTGTCCTTTCTCCAATTTTAAAATTTAAAGATTTTCATTAGTTTTTTGAAACAGTTGAATTATATATGCTTCTGATAAATCCAACAGAGTTTTGGTTACAGATCTAAAAAAACCCCCAATCTGTTGGTTCCTTTCCATGCTTCCTTCTCTATCCTGCTTTCATGGAATAAGTGATTCATAGTATCCCAATCTAGGAAAAAGAAGGATGGACTAGAGAAAGGGCTTCCAGAGATTTCCCACCCACATCTCTGTCCAGATGCAATTTAATGTACTGCCATAATGGCTTAATCAGTACCACCATATGGTCATTCTTACTCTGTTAATAAATTTTATTAAGTCTCTCAAGACACCAACTCAAGTCTCCTAGGTTGCCTTCTCAAAAAGGTGCTGATCTTTATGCTTTGATCTCAGTTATCTGAAAGTGTAGGATCTTTGAAGATTGAAAGTAAACTGGACTTTACCATACCACCATTATTGCTACTAATACCTTATTTTTTTTTTATTATTGTTGCCAGAAAAAAAATTCACACAGATTTGCCCCTTTAACCCTCCCAATAAGGTAGGGCAGTGCAGGGAGTAGAAGGAGGCTCCAGAGTGACTTGCCCAATGTCACCTAGCAAGCGTATGGTAGAGTGTGTCTAGGTCCTCAGACTCCAAGGCCAACATCTCTCCACTTTATTGCGCTATAGTTTGTTTGACAATCAGTCAGCGAACTCTTGCTGAACACCTGCTAGATGTCAGGTTAGGTCCTAGAGAAATAAAGACAAAAAAAGAAGAAATAGTTCTTGCTTTCAAAGAGCTTACATTAGAAAAAAAAGTTTTATTGACACATTACATCTTCATTTTCATTTTGGAAAATACTCTTCCACCACCACCACCCTCCTTTTAACAAAAAGTTAAGCAAAAACTCTTGATAGGATGACTGAATCCAATAAAGTATACAACATTCTGCCATAATAGATCACCACCTTTCTGCTAAGAGAAAGGAGGTATGGTTCATTATCTTTTCTCCAGGACCATTCTTGGTTTTTTAATTGTAGGAGACCTTATGTTTTTATATCATAGTCACTTCTTGAAATTAGCCCCCCGATCAAATCTTCCTCTATATAGAGCCCACCCTTGTAACAAAGAAAAACAATTAAGCAAAACCATCTGATAAATCTCAAAATGTATGCTGCATTCTGCCCTGCTAGTCTCCCACCTTTCTGTGCAGAATAGGGAGATAAGTTTTCATTTTTTCATTGTCTGTTCTCCTGCACCATTCTTGGTCTTTTCAGTAGCAAGGAGTTGACATTCTACTTGATCTTCACAGAAACGTGTGAGGTAGGTTCTTTGAATGTGATCATCATCCTCATTTTATAGATGTGGAGACTGAGCTCAGGACAGCCTAGTGTTTTGAACAGTTTTAAAGTAGCAGAGCCAGAATTAGAATCCAGTTCTCTCTACTCCAAGTGTGGCACACTCTTTCTGTTACCCCATACTGTACCTCCAGAGCACCAAGTGACAAATCCTGGGGCCAGTAAAGTATTTTCAGCCTAATGCTGTAGCTCTTTGGCACAAGCCCTATGCTAGGCTAGTGAGCTGAGCAGCATCCTGGGTACCTCTGAGCTCAACAAAGCCCTTTTTGTGGCTTCTCTTCTTTCTGACAAGCCCAGCGTGAAAGGAAATGAAGGAGCTTTGGGAGGTGGACTTTATGCATTTACAATTCCCTGCTCAGAACAGACTTGTCAAGCTGGAAGGGACCTTGGATAGATCATTTGCTTCAAAGCAGACTGAGCTTTCAGCAGATCTGGATGATGGGCTGAATAAGGTGAAGAGGATAAAAATAAGACCAATGACTTTTCTCTCATGATCTAAGATTCATACGGTGTTTTGAATACATCATCTCATTTGAGTAACACACAACCCTAGGAGGTAGGCACTGCAGAGATTATTATCCCCATTTTAGGGAAGGAAAAACTGAGTTTGAGCAACTCAACTGTAGTCACAGGGCTAGCAAGTTTCTGAGGTGGAATCTGAACCATCTTCCTTCCTCCAGGTCCCAACACTCTCTCTCCTACATGTCATGAGGCAATGCAATACACTGGAAAGGGGGCTGGTTCTGAAGCCAGAAAATCTTGATTCAAACCCCGCACTGCCACTTACTACTTGTGTTACCTTGGGCAAATTGTTGACCTTTTCTGTGCCTCAATTTCCCCACCTGTAAAATGAGAGATTTGGACCAGATAGTCTGTGGGATCTTCTAATTCTACAGCTGTGAGAATAAATTAATAATTAATCTGTATATACCACTTTGAGGTTTTCCAAGTGCTTTACAATATTATGTAATTTGAGATTTCCAAGAATACTATGAGGTGGGCACTGTAGGGAGATTATTCTCACTTTACAGATGAGAACACTGAGGCTCAGAGAGGTCAAATAGCTTGCCCATGATCACATAGTATATCTTAGAGGCAGGATTTTGAATGTAGGCCTTCCCAACTCCTGATCCAGTGCTGTCTCTGCTATGATGTGCTTTTCTGGAAAGGACTTGGACCTGTGCTGGCCTGCATATTTAGAGGTCATCCTTGAGCAGCCACCAGGAGAACTCATGCTTCGAGAGTCTACTCTGTGGTCGATGACCTGTGTGATGGGTACAACCTCTTATCACCTCATCATGTGCTTGCCAAGATGACTGTGTTAGCCCCACTACATGGCATGATCTGTGGTCAAGGAACCAGCTGAAGTTAACTGAGCCCTGGAAGGCTAGCCCTCTCAACCCTGACCTTGGCACTGTGAGCTCACTCACTGTGCTACCTGGCCCTGACCTGTGCCAACTTGGTACTCACCAATCCCTAGCACAATGCTAGGGATTTTAATCCACGTGGCTATGCCTTTTTTCTTAAGATATTAGAATCCAAGCCTATTTATAGTGGACTCATGGGCATGAATAGTAGGCACCCCATTTTATTCATATGTTGTAAATCATGATCCCTCAGTTTTTACAGTTTCTTATCTTTTTTATCAGCGGCTGATCCCTTCCCTGCTGAATGGCCAGTTTCAGAGAGCTGGGTCCTGAGTAGCTGGAATTCAGACAATATTCCTCCTGGCTCCAATGGAGGATCTACAGTTGGTGATTTGGATCAAGGGCTATAGCCCTCATCTTGCCCTCGATGAGGGCCTTGGAATGAGGATCAAATCCAGAATCCCAGAATGTCAGGGATGGGGCTTTCCACAAAGTGGTGCTTCCCAGGAGGGAGCTGCCTAAGGAGGGTACCAACAAAGGCCTAGAAAGAACCTTAGAAGCTGTCTAGTCCAACCCCTCTCAGTTTACAATGAAGGAAACTGAGGCCAAAGAGGTGGTGACTTGCCCAAGGTCTCATGTATAGTGAGCCTCAGAGTCGGAATTTGAACTCACGTCCTCTGATTTGAAAACCAAGCATATTGTTTACAGGCTCTTCTCCCACCAGCTGCTTCTCTGAAGTATATTTAGCTCCCCTAGAACTTTAGACCAGTGGTAGCTCCATTAACCCTCTGGCATATGAATGGTAATAAAGTGCTGTGCACACACACTTGAAGATGTCCTTACTCTGGCACAAAGTCTGATCTTTAGACAGACCTATAAACCACAGGCAAAAATGGAGAGGGTGGTGTCATGAGTGTATGTGGAAATGTCAGGACCTGGATTTGAATCCCAGCTTCACTCTTGCCTGTATGACCTTGAGCAAATCACTAAAACTTTCTAGGCCTTATTTCCTTCTCTATAAAATAAAGAAGGAGGCTCTCTAGGGCCCCTTCCAGCTCAAAACTCCCTGAAGTTGTAGGAAGAGGTGATTACCTTAACAGGAATACCCTGGGTACTCAGAGGTAGAGAGCTACAATTTTCTGGAAACCTCTTTCCCTGTTTGGAGAAACCCTAGCTCCCTCTGAAATGTCCCTTGGAGTTCTGTCATCTAGAGCCATGATAGAGTTTGAAGTTTCTGAAGTCAGGAACCAGGAACCAGGGGATGGCCACAGTCCTGAAGCTCTCACTTGCGTAGGGGCCAGAAGCACGAGGTTGGCCATGCAGAGCCAGGAGTCAGTAACCAGGGACACAGGGTGCCAAGCACTCCAGAGGCCAGAGATTTGGTGATTTTTCTGGAATCTTGGCCTTTCATGGACTGCTGGAGTAAATAAAGGCAGGCACCAGCTAATAAAGACACAAACCATCGGTGTACTTTATTTGAAATCAGAGAAAAGACAAGCAGGTATCAATTTAGAGCCATGAAGGTGAGGCTATCCCTAGGACACCAACTGTGGTTAGGGTATAAAATCATGTTCTCAGAATCTCAGCCTTGGAAAGGACCTCAGAGGCCAGCTGGGGCCTGGTCCCAGCCATATCTAACAAGAATCGTCTTCACACCATCCCCAACAAAGAGGCATTCAGTCTGTGCTCACAAACGTCCAGCACAAGGGAGCCCCCGTGTCCAGAAGGGCAGTTCATTCTACTTTTGGACAGCTCTACTGGTGGGGAAACTTTCCCTAAGGTGCAGATGAAATTTGCCTCTTGCCAGCTTCCATCCATTGCTCCTAAATCTGTTCTCTGGTATCAACTAGAACAAGTCTGAAACCTCCACCATGCAACAGTCCTTCACAGAGATCAAGGCAGTTATCATGCTCTGCCCAGGTTATGGCTTCCCTAGGCCAAACATCCCCAGATTTTTTTGACAAAACCCCTTACAGCATGCTCCCCACTCTCTTACCATCCTGGTGACCTTGGGCATATTATTCAACCTTCCTTGGTCTCCGTTTATCTGAAACATGGGGTATTCAACTAGATAGCTTTTGGGGGCGGGCAATTGGAGTTAAGTGACTTGCCCAGGGTCACACAGCCAATAAGTCTCAAATGTTTGGTCTGAGGCTGGATTTGAACTCAGGTCCTCCTGACTTCAGGGCTGGTGCTCTATCTACTGTGCCACCTAGCTGCCCCTAGATAGCTTTTGAGGCTTCTTCAGCTCTATATTGTGACTGCCTGTATCTCCCAATTTCTCCATATCTTTCTTAAAATGTGATATACAGAGTTGAGCTCAATACTACAGCTATGGCCTGACCACTGAGGACTGTGATGGTACTCTCCCATCCCTAATTCTGGGCACTCTATCTCTCTTACTGCAGTCTAAGATAGCATTGGTGTGTTTGTTGACAGTAGGAGGGGAGAGTGGAGGTGTTGATTGCATCATACCTTTGTCTCAGGTTGACCTTACAGTGTATGAAAGTTCCTATATCTTTTCCATAGGAAATGTTGTCTTGTCATGTATCACTCCCATCTTGTATTTATAAAGCTAATTAAAACAATAATTCAATATAGAATCCATGACTAAGTTTCAGCCCATTTGATTTGATCTTTTACTTTAACCTGCCAGTTTCTATTTGGATCTCAACTCTGCCCTCCATCTCATTGGCCATCCCCTTCAGTTTTGTGCCATCTAAAAATCTGACACCTACATCTCAATCCAAGTCACTGGTCAAAATATTGAGCACCACCAGGCTGAGAACAAATCTCTGGGTTACTCCATTAGCAATTTCTCCCACCATCACCCACTACCCAATTTATATCCAGGACCTTTAATCACTACTTCTTGGGTCAAGGCAATCCACCCTTTCTGAATCCATTCACCAGCACTCTCAAGCATACCTCATCTCTCCACCTGCGCCATAAATATAGCATGAGACAAATGTTTTGCTAAATTTAAGTATGTCTGATATATTCAGCTTTCCTTGATCTATTTCTTTAGTTTTCCAGTCAACAAAGGAAATATGGCCAGCATGGCATGATTTACTCTGGATGAAGACATGCTGGCTTTTAGTGATCACTACTTCCTTTTCCACATGCTGACAGATTGTCCTCTTAAAAATATTTCCTAGAATTTTGCCAGGAATAGAAGTCAAACTCACTTGCTTTTAGTTTATAGTTTCCACATTCTTCCCCTTTTAGAAAATTGAAACAACACTTGCCATTCTTCAGCCCTGTAATTTCTATCCTGGTCTTCGAGATTTTTCAAGGATCAAGGCCTATATCTGGTGCACACTGCTTAGATCGGGCTCTTTCACCCACAAGAGGAAGGGAAAAGTACAAATGGAGACAGCCAGAGTGACTGATGAACATGCCTGCATCCAGGCCCTGACCCCCAAGGAGTTCTACAAAGACTCACGTGCAGCCTTATCTGACCCACTTGAGATGGGCGAACTTGTAAGTAGCCCCAGCTCTCTTTGTCTGACTCCATGTAAACCCACACAGCCCCAATCTGTGGGCCATCTGGTGGTCAGACCACGCTTATCTGGATAAAACTGAGCTTCTGGGAAAATTCTTTTCTTCTGTTATGAACTCTATGAACTCTATAATAAAGTAGTCACTTGTCCCCGAGGTTTCTGTGTTTTATAGAGTAGTTGATAGTGTTGGACGGGGAGTGAGGAAGATCTGAATTCGAATCCTTAGTCACTTATTAGTGTGCAACACCATGATGCTTAGTGACTGTGTGACTCTGGGCAAGTCACTTCTCTCTCAGCCTCAGTTTCCTCATTTATGAAATGGAGAAAATAATAGCACCTCTATGAGAGGGTTGCTGTGAGGATTCAATGAAACAAAATGTAAAGTGCTTTAGAAACCATAAAGTGCTACCTAAATGGTGGTTATCTTTATCATCATTTTTTGTTATTTTTACTTGAGCATGAATTCCTCCAAGAAGAAGAAGAAAAAGAAATTAGAAGGAGGAGGAGGAAGAGCAGGAGGAAGAAGAAAGGAGGAGGAGTGGGACAGAGAGAGGGAAGGAGAGAGGGAGGGAAGAAGAGAGAGAGAAGGAAGAGGAGAGGCAGAGAGACTGAGAAAAGAGAGGTCCAGGAGATGTCTCAATAGTTGAAGTTCTCCATTACTAAAATATGATGTTCCATGCCTGGTTTGTGATCTGTTTCCCAAATTTCTCATTTAATTCCTCCTCTGTCCAGCTGGTCTGATTTGTGCCCCCACAACAATATTGCTTCAGTTTATGCTTCTTTAGTTTTTACTCAAATGAGTATATATTCTGAGTAGATAATAGTATTGTACCCTACCCTATTATGTTCCCTTTTGAATAAGGCCAGAGTCCATCCAGAGCCATGTTCTACTCATGAATCCCGTCTGGCCAAGTCTCAGCACTATGAGGTCAAAATTCCAGCTTATTACCCATAATTCGAGCATTTGTACGTAGATAACCAAAGCTATGGTTGTTGGCGGTTTTCTTTCTTTTTTAAAATTTATCTGCCATTGAAATAATGGGGGAAAAGGAGTCTAGAATGTCAGATCTCAAACTATGTTACAGAGGAGTAATCATCAAGATTATTTAGTGCTGGTTTAAAAAATAGATCAATTCATGGAACACATTAGGTAGGCAACATACAGAAGCAAACAAACATATATAGTGTTTGGTAAACTCAAAGACCCCAGATGGGGTGTGGGGAGGGGGGAGACTCATTATTTGGCAAAAACTGCTGGGAAAATTGGAAAGCAGTCTGGTAGAGCTGATGTGTAGACCAGCATCTCATATAATATGCCTAGATAAGCTGTAAATGGATAGATGATAACTTAGATACAAAAATTATATTAAAAACAAATTAGAGGAGCAAGGAAGAAATGACTTTTTTGATTTATGGATGAGGGATAAATAAGATAATGGAAGATAAAATTGGCAATTTTGCATGTTTAAAATTTTTTAAAGTTTTTGCACAAACAAAAGCAAAACAATCAAAATTAGGAGGGAAACAGGTAAATGCAGAGAAATGTTTGTAGCGAGGGTCTATGATCCAGGTCTCATATCTAAGGTATATAAAGAACTCATTTAAATTTATAAGACTAAAAGCCATTCCCTAATAGATAAATAGTCAAAGAATATGAACAGGCAGTTTTCAGAGGAAGAAGTCCATAACGTTAACAAACATTTTAAAATGTTACAAATCACTAATAGAGAAAAACAAATTAAAGTACCCATTAGATTGACAAAGATGACAAAAAAGGAAAATGGCAAATGTTTTTAAAAAAACAGGCACATTAATGCACTGTTAGTGGTGCTCTGAATTGGGTTGTCCACTTTGGAAAACAATTTAGAACTATACCCAACTATTTATTAAACAATGACAAAATTTTGACACAATATTGCCACTACTAGCTCTATATCCCAAGGAGTTCAAAGAAAGGGAGAAAAAAATTCATCCATACAAAATGATTTATAGTAGCTCTTTCTATAGCTAAAAATAACTGGAGATGAATGGAGTGCCTGTCAATTGGGAAATAGCTAAATAAATTATGGTATATGAATATAATCAAATCCTACTGTGCCATAAGAAATGAGGAAATGCATGGTTTCAAAGAAACCTGGGAAAACCTGTATGAACTGATGCAGAATGAAATGAGCAGAATAAGGCATACAATTTATTTAAAACAGTAATATTATAAAGAACAAATTAGAAAAATTTGAGAACTCCAACAAATGTAGTAACTAATAAAACTCTAGAGTCAATCAGTTAGTAAACAAGCATTCACCAAGCATTAAGTATGTTCCAGGCAATGTGTGAAGCATTAGGGACGCACACACACACACACACATGGAAAAGACAGTCCTTGCTCTCAAGGAGCTCACAGTTATAAATGTCTACAAGATACTGCTTGAAATGTCCAATAAGCAGATTGAAGCTCGGGAGAGAAGTTAGGGCTAGAAAAATAAATCTGAGAGCCATCTGTATAGATACAATAGTTGAAGCCATGGGAGTTGATAAGATCACCAAGTGAAATAGAATAGAGGGAGTAAAGAAAAGGGCCCAGGATGGTGCCTTAGAGTACACCCACAATTAAAAGTGATGACCTGGATCAAGATCCATTCAACAAAGGAGACTGAGAAGAACAGTCATATGGATAGGAAGGGTAGAGTATAGAGTTGAACTGGTTCACGAAGGACTCCAAATTGGATAGGTGAGAACATATAGCCAGTGCATATGGTGATGGCCTTGGGAAAGAACTGAAGGGTAGAGGGATTGGAGGTCACATGAGGAGAAAAAACAGGTTTTGGAATTTCAGTGTTCATAAATGTGGTGGTGGTGGTGGTGCATTTGTGAAGAGTATGACCATCTCTATATGTAGATGAGGTGGGGTAGAGGAGTAGGTCACAGGAAATTAGTAATTGAGGAACTGGAAGGTTGGGGTGTTTGAGGGAGTATCAATATGTATGTTGAAGTTCCCCAGTATGAGGGCAGAATTTGAAGAGGAGAGAAAGACTGAGAGCCAGGCACTGAACTCATTAAGGAAAGAGAGAGTTGTAGACCACAACCCCCCCGAGTGACAAATGGGGATTGCATGAACCCCAAAGGAATCGAGATTACTGAATTACTGAATGGGGAGCAAGAAGTGTTTCAAGTGCCCCACCTTGGTCAGTGAATGGGAGAAATGAGTGAAAGGTAGCCAGTGCTAGAAAGGGTGCCAGGGAAGTCCTGTCATCAAGAAGGAGCCAGGTTTCAGTGAGAACCAAAAGGTGGAAGGAGTAGGAAAGGAAAAGATTTAAAATGAAAACAAATTTATTATCTATGGAGCAGGCAGAAAGCACAATGGATGGGATAGGCAGCTTTTGAATGGCAGTTGGAGGGGCTGAGTTGAGGGGAGTGAGAATAAGGGAATGATCAGTGGTGGGTGAGCAAGAATGGGATTTGAACAATGGCACATGGGGGTTCTGAATCTCTTGGATTAGAAGGGAATGAAGGGGTGAGAGTATGTCAATCATTGAGGAATGAATCCAGATAGTTTATCGTTGTCCATGGGGGTTCAGCCTCAGGGTAGAGTTGTCTTAGGGCATCAGTTAGCAGTGTGTAGCTGGAAAGGGGGTGGAGATGGCCAGACGCACAGACAAGCTGATTGCTGTGGAGTTCAGGTGATTGGAGAGAGTGCCTGTGCCATGATCCAGTGGCCATCCTGGAACAGCAAGAGGCCCTCCTGGGCAGGCACAAATGGGCCAAATGACAAGGAGTCTGGTGACCAGAGACCACCTGGAATACCCTCAGACAAGATGACTGCTGCGTTTGCCCTCAGGTAGACCAATTAAGGAGGAATCTTGTGGCTGGGTTAGGCTCAGAGAACTCATGCCGAAGCCTGCTATCCACCTCTTGACATAGAGACGATGGACTTAATGTGCAGAATAAGATAAACCTTTTAGGACACAATTCCTAAAAGTGTGTGTGGGAGGACATTGCTGCTTGACTGTGCATATTTGTTCCTAGGGCTTTGTTTTTCTTTTTCCTCTGCTAGAGGGATGAGGGGTTAGGGATAAAGATAAAGCAGAAAAAAGGGGAGACATTAAGAAGTATTATTTTTTTAAAAGCTGCAAGCAGAAGGAAGGATAGGAAGAAGCAGAAACAGGATGGAGTTAAAAGCTACTGGTTGAATTTACTATATACTTAAAAGGAAAACTTATCTGTACATAGTAAAGATCTACAGTTTCAGGTACAAGTTTTTCTGCTCTACTGTGTCTGTGGAATTGCCCACGTTACTTAGTGTTTGTTAAATTTAGAAGATACAAAAAGACTGCCTCCTGTGAATCATTGGCCCTTTTTTTTCCTGTTAGTCTTTCTTTGATGTTATGCATACTACTCTCTGTGGTACCACACTTGCCAGGTATATGGGAAATAGTTTTCTCCCCTTCTTTTTCCAGTGTAAAGCCATGATATTGGATTCTCAAGATTCCATTTCAGTATTTTGTTTCTCTATCTCATGCTTAGCCAGGAGCTCATCTGCCCTATGTTTTGAACTGGGGCAGGGGTGAGGGGGAAGGGGGTGTCTAGAAGTCCAAATCTCCCTCTGACAAACACCTTCAATATTTTCCATTTGCCTTTCTCTTCTGAATTTTCTCCTTACAACCAGCAGCAGCCATAAAAGCATTCCCCCTATACTGTGGAGTCTTCAGGTTTTGCCCTGAAAAACAATACTTTGCAGTGTTTTCTGGCCCTTCTGGGAGCATCATGCATCAGCAGACATGGTTAGTGATCATCAGATATGGCAGTTCTCAGGCATCTCATCCTGGATACAAGCCCTGTGGAGACAGCAGACTTCTTTGTTGTTTGTACCAGGGTGGCAAATAGGCACCTTGGTACTCCTAGTGGGTGGCACCAGCTCATCTCTCTTCTTTCTCTGTCATTAGTGGGTGATTTCTCACCTAATCCACATCATCATTTCTTTGAACACAAGAAGCTACTTGTGCCAGAGAAGGTCCAGGTCTCCCCCTGTATACCTATTATGAGCACTGAATGTTCAGCCAGTCCTCCTTATTACTCTCTTCCTTATTCACATCATGTTCTTCTCCCCTACAACCTCTTGACCCAACTGAAAATTCCGCTCTGGTGCTTTGCATTTTTTTTTGTTTTCTCCTCCCAAACCATTTTTTTCAAAACCTGATAACCTGAGGAATAGAAATGTATTACTCTAACTTTCATTTTCTCCTCTTGGAGAATCAGTTTACACTTTCTACATACCTAGGAGTTACTTAGTACTGATGGAAACAAAACATAACATTTTTTTTTTGTGGGTCATTACCAAACTCTCCTTGCCTACTTACTTGTTTGAAACAAGAACCGTAATCTTGTATGTTTCTTCCTCATTCTCTTGGTTGAACCATGTAGCAAACTACAATGACAAGATACATGTTTACAGGATGTGAAAGTAATCATTTTACCTTGGTGCCAATTGCTAGATATTTCCTTCTACTTCTTCAGCTTCTCTGTTCCTACTTCAAAGGCAAGGCTTAATGTATTTAGCTGGCCATGTGGCTGCACATAAGCGACCACGACACAAGGCAAATCCTAATGAGAGCTCTTCCCATCTTTCACCTTATCATTGCTCCCCAGATTCTTTCCTCTATTTCCCTCTCCTATCTGGGCCTCTGTCAAGAGACTGTATCCAAGATGGATTTAAGAATCTTTAATGAACATGGGGACAACTAAGTGGTGCAGTAGATAGAGCACAGGAATCAGGAAGATTCATCTTCCTGAGTTCAAATTTAACCTCAGAAACTTACTAGCTGTGTGATCCTAAACAAGTCACTTAACTCTGTTTACCTCAGTTTCCTTATCTGTAAAATGAGCTGGAGAAGGAAATGGCAAACCACTTCAATATCTTTGCCGAGAAAATCCAAATTAGGGGCAGCTAGGTGGCACAGTGGATAGAGCACCGGCCCTGAAGTCAGGAGGACAGAGTTCAAATCCAACCTCAGACACTTACTAGCTGTGTGACCCTGGGCAAGTCACTCAACCTCAATTGCCTAAAAAAAAATCCAAATTGGAGTCATGAAGAGTCAGCCATGAGTAAACAACAACAGTAATGAACTTGAGGTTGCAACCAATTGGCATTGGTTGTGGTTAAGTTCACAATCCCAACTGGTATGGAAAGTGAAAGTTTTCTCAACAACTGATACATGCACACACAGAGACACAAAAAAGCTTTTCCCTGATGTAGCCAGAAAATTAGGGTGGTATCGCTAAATTATCATTCTAGATGCCTTAACTATTTAATTCACTATTGCAAGAAAAGCATTATCTTTTAAAATTTTGTTGACTTTTTAAATAGGGTTACAGATCTAGAAGTAAAAAGGATCTTACCAGATACCCAGTCTGACCTTCTTATTTTACAGATAAAGAAAATGAGGGACAGAGAGGCAAAGTAACTTATCGAAAGTCACACACACGTTTAAAAAATGGAAACGACAAACTGGAAATCCAGAATTCAAATTGAGACTGGAAGTTAGACCAGAATACTCTGCCTCCAAATGTAGCTTGTATCTTTTATCACTGTATTCATTTCCAACTAACCTTTCCTCCCTTCTTTCCCCAATGAGCCATCCATTGTAATACTAACAACAACAATGAAAACCAAAACAGGGGGTGAGGCAGAAAGCAGGCCAGCAAAACTAACTTATCCACAGAGTATACTAGTTATTGTTGCTGTTCATTCTTCTTGAAGAGGGCCAATGACACCGTGAGGGTGGTGTCTTGACTTTTGAGTGTGAATCGGGTTTAAGTGAGGCAGAGCTGTTCAAAGTACTCAGCCTCATTCTCTCCTCCACAGTCATCAAAGTCCAGTGTCAAGACAAAAATTAGGATGACTGGAGATGGCCCAGGATGCAGTGGGTGACCTCAGCTTCTCTAAATTAAGGTCTTCCCCAGGTCTCAGTATTTATGCAATGCAGCTCTCTGACAGTACATTATATGTAATGTTCCACACCCATAGCCCCCCACCTCTGCATAGAAAGGAGGGCGGGGCAAGCCAGATCTCATTATCAGAGAGCGTTTCATTGCATTTAGGTTCTTTCCATTTACACTGTCGCCATCTTTGCGTACACTGTGTCACTTCACGAAGTCTCAGTTCATATAGGACTACCCAAGAAGCATCTTTTTCAAAATTCAAACTGCCTTCCCTCTTCCCCATTGCAGGTTGACTATATTATAGTGTCTGGCTCTTACGGGATAATCAGCCGGTGAATATTCCAATGAAAGGGTCTTGCCCTGAAACTCAGCTTGTAATGTAGCCCCAGGTTGGAGAGAGCTTTCCTAGAGTTGTGATTATCCAGAGCTTGTGAGTAAATTAAGAGTTGTGCAGGTGGCTGTGTCTTCAAGGCTGAAATGATTCAGGAGACACCACCCACTCCTACCTCTGGGGCTCCTGGATCTATGACAGGCAGCTGACAGCCTCTTGTAGGAGAGTCCCACCTGCTGGGCTAACAGGGATTCCCAGTGGAGGAAGGCATGCCGTCCTGCTGCGGTGCAGGATAGACTGGGGTGTTCTTCTCCAAGGGAGTTTCTATCGCAAGGTGGAAAGGGCCAAGAGCCAGAGCAGAAGACAGAAAGCCTCATAGGTTTAGAGCTAGGAGGGACTTCAGACCTCATCTAGCATCAACAGATGTTGCTCAGAGAGAAGCAATGACTTACCCAAGGTCATACGGACAGAAGTAGCAGAATCTGGATTTGAACTCAGGCCCTCTGATGTCAGCGCCGTCACCAGTGATCTTTCCATTGTACCACATTGCCTTTCCCATGGCAAAGGAAGCAAAGGAGGAAATGAATGAAGGCTGTAGCTAGTAAGTAACTTGCATTTCTCTCATGCTTAGCATTTTCTTCCATACTTCTATAAGACAGGTCATGAAAATGTTGTTTTCTCTATTTTACAGGAAAGGAAACCTCAGAGGGGTCATGTTTTACCCATGGTCCCACAACTGGAAAGGAGGTATAAAGCCAGGATGCAAAATCAGGTCTCTGGATGCCAAACCTCCTCTCCATGAGAGCCATGGGATTCTTGTGGAATATGGGAGAATCCTGCTGGTCATCCAATGGGGGAGTGGGGGAGGTGAGGGGGGGGGGGGGGCTCGGTTATGCACTGGCAGGAAGCAACAGGGACCAAAATGGATTACTTGCTTTTAATTAGGCAATCCATCAATTAGCAAATATAGAAGGCGCTCAAGGTACTATGGAGGACAGAAGGAAGCCCCCCCTCTTCTTAAGGAAGTTACAGCTTTGTCAGGGAGAGACTACATACACATTTAAGTGAAAAATAAAAAAGAATGTAATTGTGACAAATGAATCACAAGATTAGTAAGTGGGAGAACACTTGGGGGGGGGAGGGAAAAGCACTCTACAGTGAAGAGTCCTCAACTGCTTCATGAAATAATGAGCTCTCTGTCACAAGAAGTAAACGGCAATGGAGGAGTGCCTCTGCTCTAAATATTAGAGCACTGCACGCAGTAGCCTATATCAGATTTCAAGCTGTCTTGGGGAGAGAGGAAAGGAGGGAGGGAGGAAAAAATTTGGAACTCAAAATCTTGTAAAAGTGAATGTTAAGGGGGTAGCTAGGTGGTGCAGTGGATAGAGCACCAGCCCTGGAGTCAGGAGGACCTGAGTTCAAATCTGGCCTCAGACACATGACACTCACTAGCTGTGTGACACTGGGCAAGTCACTTAACCTCATTGCCTAGCCAAAACAAACAAACAAAAAGTGAATGTTGAAAACTATCTTTGCATGTAATTGAAAAATGAAACTATTAAGTGGACCAAAAAAAAAATAGAGCACTGGACCTGGAGTCAGGAAGAACTGAATTCAAATCCTCCTTGAGACATTTATAAGCTGTGTGATGCCAGACAAGTCACTTATTCTCTCTTTGCCTTTGTTTCCTCATCTATAAAATGGGGATAAAAATCGTAGCTCTGTCCAAGGGCTATCATGAGGACAAAAAGATAATGTTTACAACAAATTTTGCATATAATATACTATATAAATACCAATTAGTGGTAGTAGTAGCAGCAGCAGCAGCAACAGAAGCTATTGTAAAAGAGGCTCTTGTACAGACAGCTCTTGAAGTCCCTTTCCAAGTGAAGTTCTATAATTCTTTTGGAGCTGGTGGAGGGGAAGGGTAGTAGATGTGTGTACTTTGACTCATCTGAATGAGATAGTTCCATAACATCATGAGATTTTTTAAAAAATGTATAATTGGACTGTGAAAATGTGTAGTAATTCTCCAGATGGATATCCCCCAAATTTTCATGTGTATAAGAACGGATAGCACCCATACAGTTCAGAGTAACATTTATTTGACAATTATATCAATTATCCAGCAGGATAATTCTAAGCCAAGTAAATCTGCCTTGGTCTTGAATTATCTTGTTTGATTGACTTTTTGCTCAGACCTGAGATTCTTGCAACTCCCTACTTGGAATCCTATGACCCTTAATCTCTATGGACCTCAGTTTCCTCATCTGGAAGATAAAGAGGTTGTATTAGATGACATCCCAAGTGCTTTCCAGCTGAAAATCTGTGATCCTTTGACCTCTGCTTTGCCCAAGCTCTCTTTCTTTCCATCTCTCCCCTTCTCCCACCATTCTCTTTCCTGTTTCTGCAAAGAGCACAAGGGTGGATGTGTGAGGTCGGGCCACAAAAGCAGCATGTGAAACAGGAGTCACACGTCAGGAGAGCCTGATGCCGAGGGGCCTGGCCTGGTCACGTTCTCTGCTTTCTCACAACTTCCTTCACTGTGATCTGTTTCTAAACAAGGTGATAACAAGCCAGCTGTGAGAAAGGTCTCTGGCAAGCAATATTTGCTTGGGTGCAATCTCTCTCTTTCTCACTCTCTCTGTCTCTCTCTATCTCTGGCTCTGTCTGTCTCCCTGTCTCTGTCTCTCTGTTTCTGTCTCTGTCTCTCTGGCTCTGGCTCTGTCTGTCTCTCTGGCTCTGTCTCTGGCTCTGTCTGTCTCTCTGTTTCTGTCTCTGTCTCAGGCTCTGGCTCTGGCTCTGTCTGTCTCTCTCTCTCTCTCTCTCTCTCTCTCTCTCTCTCTCTCTCTCTCTCTCTCTCTCTCTCTCTCTCTCTCTCTGTCTCTCTCTCTCTGTCTGTCTCTCACTTTCTTTCTCTCTGCCCCTACCCCCTTTCTCCCTCTCTCCCTCTGTGGCTATTGCAGCTACAGTGAGACCAAAGGTCTGGTGGTGAACCTGTGGGGGAGGGGCACCTCTCACTCATGATAAAAGGCTGAAGAAAGCTCATTCAGAATCAACCAGTCAAATGACTTGAATTGATTAAGCCCTTATCACATCCCTGGCACTGTTTCAAGCAATGGAGAGAAAGTCATACTGGGCTAGCAATTGAGGCATCAGAAAGACTGGAAAATTTAAAGTAGCATCCCAGAATTTGTGCCTGTCCTCATGAGGAAACAGTTACTGGGGGGATCCTCACCACTCTACCACCTGCTCAGCTGCTATTGTCTCCTTTCCAAAAATATTACCTTGAATTTACTTCATGTTTGTAAATTAAATTTTATTTTTAATGAACAAAAATCTGTTCTCTGTCCCTCCCATCTCTTCCCTCACATTGAAAAAAAATCCCTCGTAACAAATATTATTATACGTATTCCTAGGTATGCATACATACACATATTCATACATATATCTATATCTGTCTACAAAGGTGCATAGTGTATTGGCTTTGGGGGGTCAGGAAGACCAGGGTTCTAATATTGCCTCTGACTCATGATGATTCAATTATCCTGGGCAAATCACTTAATCCCTCAGTGCCGCAGTCAACGCTCTATGATTAGACAGTTGTAAAGCCAGCTACCAGCCTAGCATGTAGAGGGAATTTCCTCCCTAGAAGCCCCCATGAGTATGAAATCACAGATTTGGGGTATATTTGCATATATACACATACCACACACACACACCACACATACATGTGCACAATCAGTGACTTTGTTTCCCCCAGTGAAGTACCTGGAAAGCAGTAGGTGCTTACTAAATGCTCATTGATGGCTTGGCTGGGTGGTGGGCTCTATGGGCTTGGTGGGAACCCTGCTTTCTGCACTGACTCACCTCCACGTGGCATCGTCCTGCCAGCTGTTCCAACACTACGGCTCTTCCTCATGAGCTTCTTTCTTGCTGCCTCACTGGGCCTGCTGACTCACACTGCCTGGCATTTCCTGGCCCCCTGAGCCCAAAGGCCCCTTCCATTCTCCCCACTTCCTTGATCTGCCTCATATCTACCTCATGGCTGCCAGCAATTTTGCCTTCTAGCCAGTTAAGTCCTCACGATTCCATTAGTTACATTTTTAATGCCCTTAAAAATAGACAGCACATGTCATTTTCATGGATATTTCAGGGTATGGATGGCAAATTTTCTCTGCAAAAAGAGCTGTATACTTTTCAGTCCTCTGCCACTGAGCCAAATCCATTCCAGGGGGAAATATCGTTTATAAAACTTACCAAATTGTCTCTCTCACAATGCAAACTAGGAGACTATTTATAGAAACCAAACATAATGTTACAGGTACTTTCTTGAGAGATCTTTATTGGCCAATAAGCACAGAGACCTCAGGGCCTAAAGCAGGTATTGATCCCTGAAAAAGACCAGCCTGCAAAGCAAACTCATTCCTAGAAGCTCTGGTAGAGTCCCATTTGGTAGATGTCAAGTACAGGTGCTGAAATTCTTTCCTTATGCTTATGAGGCAGTGCATAGAGCACTGGGTCTGGAGTCAGGCAGACCAGAGTTCAAATTTGACCTCACACACTTAACAGCTGCATGACTTGAACAAATCAGTGCACAATTAGATTCAGAGCTGGTCCCTTTGCAGTTCTGGAGTGAATTCACATCTTTGCTGCCATGTGAGCATGTGCCCAAAGAACCTTGCACAAAAGCTGCTTATCAAGGGCAGTGGGGCTCTGGCCACAAAGCTGGACATCTAGCTTCTTTCTCGGACCAGGAGTCATGACAGAACGAAGCAATTACTGGCATTACAGGCAAAAAGTTGTCTGGGTTTTCTCATTCATTGAAAATGTCCACCCTCTCTAGCCCAGCCCATCTTCAAAGGAGTCACAATTCTCTGGGCCTCAGTTTCCTTTTTTCTAAAATGGGGGGGGATGGACTAGCTAAACTCTAAGGTCTCTTCTAGGTCTAAAACTATGCTCCTATGATATCTACTACTCAGTCCTAGCCAGTATTGGTCAAAATTTGGTCAGCGTTTGCCCGTGGTTTACCTGGGCAAAGTGCTTAAGAAGTCTCCCCAAGCCACACCCTGGGTTTCAGAGTGATACTTATCCCTCAAGAATTTCCTCGACCGAAAGTCTGGGCTAGGATGGGCCTACAGTAGGGCTCATTTTCTTATCCGAAGAAATACCAAGAAAAACAAATGCGTAGTAACTAGAGGCCTGGCTGCTGAGTCAGAATCCTGAGTTCCCTCCTGCCTCAGATTCTAGCTCTGAGACCTGAGGCCAGTCACAACCTCAGTTTCCTCATCTCTCGTATGGGGACAGTAATTGCATCTAGCTCTGTAGGTATCTGTGAGGATCAAATGAAATAAATAAATCAAGTGTTTTGCATGCCTTATTTTTGGGCTCCCTTGCCTCTCACACTCCCAGGTTGAAGGTTCCTTTAGGATGGGGCTCTTGAGAATCTGTGGATACATTTCAGGGGTACCAAAATCTTGGGTGGGAAAACAGGTTTATTTCCTTTGTAATCTTATGTATTTTGTGTCATGTCTTTTAAGATAGAATACTAAAAAAGGATCCATCAGCTTCAGCGTATTTCCAAAAGGCACCATCACACACACACACACACACACACACACACACACATGCACACATGCACACACACGCACACATGCACATGTACACATGCACACACACACACATGCACACGCACACACAAGTTAATAAACCCTGTTCTAGGGTAATTCCAGACTTTTTAGATTAAGTCAGCCTCCCTCCAAAGTCCAAGAAAAAGAATGGGTAGCAATTATCAAGTATTTTGATTATAGCTTGAGAGAGATTGTAGGTTTTGAGCAAGAAGGGACCTTAGAAGTCATCCTGCCTGACCCTCCCTTTGTAAAGATGAGGAGTCAAATTTGAACCCATGTCCCTTTGCTTAAGATCCAATATTCTTACTACCATACAACAGTATTTCCCAAGCTCTGGGCAAACCAGACTATTATCTTCATGAAAGCAGAGGGCAGTGACTAGGTCTTCTCCAAACTCTCTGCCCCCAAGTGCCTAGAACAGTGTTCTGCCCATTCAATAAATGTTTATTGAATGAAAGAAGAAAGGATGAATGAAGCAGAAGGTGAGCTAATAATTTGTCAAGTCATTTGAAAGAGCCAGAGGCATTGTGGGGTGATTACGAGGAGAAAAATCACAATTCCTTAGTGAAAAAGTAGACAAGAGTCTGTTTGCCATGTGTTATATAAAGCTTTGGGTTTTGAGGGCACTTGCTGGTGTGACAGGACTTCTAGGCAGCCTGATCTTCAGCAGGCCTGATTCCCTACAGATAGGCAGTAATAAATGAGTGTTTGTCAAAAGGGTGTTTCTAAATCCTCTAAGAGTTATGCAGTTGGTTTTCTGGGTGTGGCCCTCAAGTTTGGCTAGACCTCAGTAACTGGGTCCAGACTTGTGGGAACTTCAAGAAAGATGATCCATGTAAAAATGACAGAGCACACTTTCATGGAGGTGGTACCAGGAGAGTCTGATGATTAATCTGCACCCCACGTGTACCAGCACTGAATGATCTGGGAGGTTCTAGAACTGGCTGTGGGTATTTTCCTTTTGCAAGAATTTCCTTCCATTCCAACTGGGTCACCAGTGAAATGGACAGAGTGGATTCTTCCTAATTACCCAAGCTTGTTCATTTCATAACCTTGTCGGGTAATCCTGATGTTGGGTTTCTGCTTGGGAAGCTGGACTAAGATCTTGCCTTTGGATCTGAGATGGTACCGGGTCAAGTAGCGGTGGCTGGCCAGAGGCATGGATAGCGGCTCCTGCTCCTCATAGCAGAAGACGGAGCATGCTTACCGACTGAGGAGGCAGGCCCAGCAGCCAATCCCTGAGACCCTTGATCTGAAGTCCAGCAAACCTGGAGGCCCAAGTGAACTTCTGACTCTCTTGAAGAATGTGGTCAGACTTGGTAATCCTGTGTGTGACAGAATGAAAGGCACTTGAGTTCTGAGAGGCAGGCAGTATTGTTTCTACAAAGGGATTTCCTCCGGGACCTCATCCAAGGGTTAGTCATTAGGGAAAAGAGCCCATTGTGTGACATACACGTCACAGAGTCTGAGAGACTCAAGGAGGCTAAGCCATCACCTAACTCATCCCTCATTTCATAGATGAGAAGCAAGGACCCAGATAGGAGATGTGTCTTACCCAAGGTCACCAGGGGAGTGAATGACAGGGTTAGGATTTAAATGAAGATTTGAGTCTCATCCACTTCATTGTTCCTTCCATTGCTCTGGAGGACAGAGTGAGGCTGACAACTGCCCAGCTCTGCCTCACTTTGATCTAATTCACTCTCAAGTCACAGCATCACCCTCATGATGTCATTGATCCTTTTCAAGAACGAAGGACAAACAACAACGTTACCCTGAGTCTTCCTTCCAGCGTCTAAGCCGACCTCCTGGTTCTGGTTGCGCTCAAACTTTTTGTAGGAGCAGTGTTTCACACTGGTAAGCAATGAGATATTTAATTAGGGTTGTTTAGGCATTTAGAAAGGGTTTCCTTAAATCACATTTAGGCTCATAGGGTGAGAGCTAGAAGGAATTGTAGAGACCATAATGTCCAATGCCCTCATTTAACAGGTGAAGTACTGCGATCCAGCCAGAGATGGTAAGTGGCTAGCCACGAGCACACAGATGATCCATGGAAGGTCAGACAAGATTTGTGCCCCACACCCACATGCTCCGCTATGCTGACGGCAACATTCCAGAGGTTTTAAGATCGTTGTCCCTGCCGTGGGATTTAGGATCATGGAGCACGTTTCCTCTTCCTTTTTCTTTCCCCTTTCTAGTAACTTCCAAAGAAAGATACTAGAGTGAATTACAGTTTTAACCCTGTTTGATATCTTAAGCATTACCTAAAAGCTTATTTCAACCTGAGTTGTTTTATTTTTCCTTCTTAATTAAATGTTTTATGTATGTCTTTTGTTTTTATCTCAGTCATATCTGGATATACTTTCACCCTCTCAACCGAGCTTCCTTTGTGACAATAACCACAACCAAAACAAAACAATTAAGCAAAGCCAATGGACCCAGTGGCTTCTAGAACATGCATGATCCCACCTCTCCCTCTTCTCCCCTCCTCCTCATCTCATATCACTCAGAAGCTTTGACCATTATTTACTCCTTCACAACCCTCTCTTTCATGAAGAGGAGGCCCTTCTCTTTGCCAAGAAAAACTCACTACCTGCATAAATGATCCCATTCAACCCCATCTTCTCCAGCAGATTGCCCCCCACCATTGCCCTGCTCTCACTTATCTTCAATTTCCCCCTACCTATTGGCTACTTACCTACTGCTTACAAACCTGCTCCTGTCTCCCCATCCTCAAAAAACCCTGATTTGATACTTTTGTCCCTGCTAATTAGCCTTTCATCTGTTCTGCCTTTTGGGGCTAAACTCCTTGAGAAGGCCCTCTCTGCATCCACTTCCTTTCCTCTCATTCTCCACTTCTCTACAGTCTGGCTTCTGACTCCACAATTCAATGGAAAATGGCCCTTTCTAAAGTTATCGGTGGTCCTTCAGTTGCCAAATCCAGTGGTCTTTTCTTTAGCCTCATCCTTCTTGATCTCTCTGAAGCCTTGCATACTGTCCAGCACCCTGTTTTCCTACATAGTCTCTTCCCTCTAGGTTTTCAGGATGCCTCTCTCTCTCTCCTGGCTCTCCTCCTACCTATCAGGTCATTCTCTGTTGATCTCTTTTGCTGGATCTTCATCCAGGTACACCTGCCTCCCGGGGGTGTCCCTCAGGGCTCTGTCCCAGGCTGGCTTTTCCTCTTCCTCTACTATTTCACTTGATGATCTCATCAGCTCCCACTGATGTTGATAACTATCAGATCCACTTACCCTGACCTAATCTCTCAGCTGACCTCCAATCTCACATCCCAAACCACCTACTAGCTATCTCAAACTAAATACCCTATAGACATCTTAAATTCTGCATGTCCAAAACTTCACTCATTGTCTTTCCCCAAACCCAGTTCCCTCCAAACTTCCTCAGTACTGTGGAGAGCACCAGGCCAGCAGCCTGGAGGTATTCCTAGATTCCTCCCTCTCTCTCACCAACCCCCGTATCTGTTGCCCACGCCTACTGATTTCTGCTTTGCAACATCTCTTGGCCACACCCCCTTCTCTACTTTGATTTTGCTGCCGCCTTGGAGCTGGCCCTCATGCCCTCATGCCCGGATCACAGCAATAGCTGCTGGTGACTCTTCCTGCCACAAGTCTCTCTGCATTTTGTTCATCCTCTCTTTAGCCACCAAAGTGATTTTACTAAGTCACAAGTCTGACCATGTCACCCTTCTACTCAATCAACTCCAGGGGCTCCCTAGAGCCTCCACGATCAAATACAAAATCCTCTATTTGGCATTCAAAGCCCTTTGTAACCTGACCCCCTCCTACCTTTTTAGTCTTCTTACACCTCACTTCTTTCCATGTCCTCTTTGATCCAGTGACGCTGACTTCTTTGCTGTTCCATGAACAAGGCATTCCATCTCTCAGCTCTGAGCATTTTCTCTGGCTCTCACTTACATCTAAAACACTCTCCCTCCTCAACAACACCTATTGGTTTCTCAGGCTTCCTTTAGTTCCCAACTAAGTTCCATCTTCTATAGGAAGCCTTTCCCAGCCTCCTTAATTCTAGTGCAATCTCTATGTTAATTATTCCCTATTTATCCAGTATGTAGCTTGTTTTTTATATATTTGTTTGCATACTGTCTTCCCCATTAGATTATAAGCTTCTTTAGGACAGGAATTATTTTTTGCCTCTTTTTGTATTTCCAGCATTTAGCACAGTGCCAGGATCATGGTAGGTATTTAATGAATGTTTATTGGCTCACTTATTGCCTGACCTCTCTACTGAAGGAAGCAGCATTTGTTTCCTCTTCTCCAGGGTTGGATGGCTTTGCAATTACAGAGAACTGGGCTTCATTTGTTATGCTTCACATTTATATTTCTGTTATCATTGTGCACACTGTCTTCCTCATTCTTCTTCTCTCAGTCTTCATCTGTTCATAGATGGGAGGTTATATATCTATATACAGAGAGAGAGAGACAGAGAGAGAAACAGAGAGAGAGGAGAGAGGGAGACAGAGAAAAAGAGGAGAGAGGGAGACAGAGAGAAAGAGGAGAGGGAGACAGAGACAGAGACAGAGAGAAAGAGGAGACAGGGAGACAGGGAGAGGAGAGAGAGACACAAAGATACACACATGCACACAGAGAGACAGAGACAGACAGAGACAGACAGAGAGAGGAGAGAGGGAGACAGGGAGAGGAGAGAGAGACAGACAGAGACAGAGACACAGAGACAGACACACACACACACATACACAGAGAGAGAGAGACAAAGAAGGGGGTGGGGGAGAGGAGTGCCCAACTATTTACCAGGCACTATGATAAGCACTAAGACTACAGATACAAGCAAAAAGACATTCCTGCCCTCAAGGAGCTTACCTCCTACAGGAGAGGTGGAAAGGATGCTGGGGGAGGAGAGGACCCTGGCAATGTCATGGCAGGGAACAGGCCCAGAAGTGACTGGAACATTTGGACCCCAAACAAGATAAAGCAAAACGTAACCTCTCCTAGCTGAGGGCCCTGGGGGTGAGACACCACAGGATTATAGACTTAGCCATAGAGGGAAACTCAGGGGCATGTCATCAAAATGAGATGAATGAGGCAATTCTTCTCATCAATTGACACATGAGAGAAATAAGGCCCAAAAAGTGAAGTGTCTTATCCGGGGCTGTCAGGGCAGTAAGTGTCAGAGAAAGGTTTCCAACTCAGGTCTCCCGATTCCTAGTTCAACCCTCCTTCCTCAATACCGTCCTGTCTCATGTTCATTTTTCTCTGTAATCACACCACCCTGTTGCATGCCATTCACACACTGTGTTTTGTTCAGTCGTTCCCCGGCTGACGGGCACCCACTTGGTTTCCATTGTTTCCGCTACCGCAAAAGGGTCACCCTCAGGTTTTCTACCTACAAACTCAAAGGGGATATGACTCTGAGCAGAGGTGGGTTGTGGTTCTTTGTCTGTTCTGGTGTTTTGTCCTCAGTTGCTCACACAGCCCCTGGTGGATAGCTTTACTGGTGTAGAATACATTTGTGTGGAATCAATTTAATACTTGTTTGCTAAATATCTGTGCAGATGGAATCTCTTCTTTTCTTTGACATTGAGGTGAAGAAGGACTCAGGATCTCTCTGCCCCACCCCAAGTACCCTGAAGTTCTCAGGGAAAAAAAGAGAGTGAAAGAGAGAGAAACATTGTCTTATAAATCCTAGAACTGATAACCACAGCGCTGTTTTGGAAACAAAACTCCCTTCAATTAAGTCAGGTCCCATTACAGAGATGGTCATTTTGCCAAATACAACTTATAGTCTTGAAAATGATTGCCCTTTAAATGAATACCCAAGAGGAACCTGTGATATTAAACCAGTTTTTCAGGGTGGGAGGGAGGGGGAATGTGGGCTAGTATACATTTCAAGATTACACACTATTCTGACATTTTCTTCTGAAATCTCCAGCTTTGTGCTCGGCTCAGGGCTCTCTAGAGAGTCAGACAGGATGACCTCCTAACTATGGTCCCATTTCAATTTTTAAAAAAATTTTTGTTCATCAACAAAAACCTATTTTCTTTCCTTTCTACCTCCCTCCCCTCCCTCCCAGAAAAAAAAAACCTTATAACAAATATTTATGGTTAAACAAAATAAATCCTCACAATGAGCCACAAATATCTATATCTATATATCTATAGACATGTGTATGTGTGTGCATATTTATAGATATATACATACACATGTGTATATATGTATATGTGTATATCAGTACATGTATATATGTATGTGTGTACACACACACACACATATACATATATCTAATTCTGCACCAGGTCTTCTCTGTTAGGAGTGGTTAGCATTCACTGGTCCTCTATAATTGTGACTGATCATTGCATTAATCAGGGTTGTTTAAGTCTTTCAAAGCTGTTTCACATTTCTATGAACATTTTGGGGTTTCCTCCTATCTCTTGACTGAAGACTAGACTAGGCTATACTCATCACTGGAGACTTCTCAAAGACCTATAAAGGTTTTGTAATTTTTGCCTGAGAGTCCTCAACTACAAATATTCTGAATGTCTTTTTCCCTTGGGTGTAGGCTGGGTAGAAGGATCTGAGGCCTAGGCATGAGGGGACTAGGGCCTGGCAAAGACCGAGGAATGTCTAGATGCAGCCCTGGTTGTGACTGGTGCTTGCTGACAGTGGCTGGGACTCTGGACGTCAGGCCAGAGTTAATGTAGAATAGCAGTTCTTAACCTTCTTTTGTGTCCTGGACCCCTTTGTTGATCTGGGGATGGTCCGAGACCCCTTTTCAGAATAACATTTTAAATAATATAAATAAATAAAATAATATATATTAAATAAATAAAATAAATACATGTTTTAAAATACATAGATTTACAAAGGAAACTTGGATTTTCCTCGACCTGGAATCAAGAAGAATTAAGTTCAAATCTGGTCTCAGATACTTACTAAGCTACATAGCGCCAGGCAAGTCATTCATCTCTGTCTGCTTCAGTTTCCTCATCTGTAAAATAGTAATAATAATAGCAACTATCTCCTGGGGAAGTTTTATTTTATTTTTGGTGAGGCAATGGGGGTTAAATGACTTGCCTAGGGTCACACAGCTAGTGTCAATCGTCTGAGGCTGGATTTGAACTCAGGTACTCCTGACTCCAGGGCCAGTGCGCCACCTAGCTCTCCCCAGGGAAGTTATGTGAGATGATATTTAGAAAGCACTTTACAAGCCTTGAAGCATTATAAAAATGTTAGCTATTCTTCTTCCTCTTCCTCTTCTTCTTAATTATTATTCTTATATTATTACTGTTGTTATTGAAATGCAGCTATCAAAGCAATTTTAAAAGAGAAAAGCCAATTCACAGATGCAGAGGGCGAGTTTCAGTTCTAGCCCAGAAGGGCATTCTATGAATTAGCATTAACGCAGACACGATATTGTTATTATTTTGAAGTGTGCTCTGCTTTCTTCTTTGTCAGGACCCCATGAGATGCCAGAGTACATTGAGTTCAGAGGGGCTGGCCAGGGGTCTGAGTTCAGGACCAGAGTCTGCAACTTGGAGTCCTTGTGGCCCTGGGTAAACTGCTCCCATTCTGTTCCCATTTTCTCATTAGCAAAGCCAGGATAATGGTATTTACCTTGTCAAGGGGATGTGTGTGTGTGTGTGTGTGTGTGTGTGTGTGTGTGTGTGTGTGTGTAGATGAATGGCTAGTTGGTATTTGGAAAGGCCACTTGAAATGGGAGACGGGAGTAAATGAAATGGCGTTTGTAGCCTGCCTTCACAAAGATCTCTTACCGTCTTTCAGAAGGACTCCATGTAAACACAGAAACATATAATTATCTCCATGTCAACACCAGCTGTTCAAAGGCACAAGGCTGAAGGAAACTGGGTGGCCTGGAAGATAGATAATGAAATGGGCTTGGGGATAGAAAGAGCATTTTCTTAAGCTTACTGCCACAAATCCCTCCCAAGGAATAATGAGCTGGCTGGTTACTTAGGTTAGTTTGAAAGCCTTTAGATTTCGTATAATTGAAATTGTCTATTTTATCTGGTGTGATCACTTCTTTCACTTGTTTGGGTGGGTCCTTCCAAAGCCTAGGGACTCTTAATCTTGTCTGTGTGCTGAACCCCTTTGGTAGTCTGAAGAAGCCCATGGACCCCTTTTCAGAAAAAGGTTTTTAAACGCATAAGACAAAATACATAAAATTACAAAGAAAGCCAATTATGCTGAAATACAGTTATCAAATTTCACACACACACACACACACACTCACACACACACACAGAGTTTAAAGACCACAAGTTAAGAGCCTCTGTTCTGGCCATAATTGTAAAAGATCCACTCTTCTGATTTCCTCCAAAATTTTTAGGTTGTGACTTTTAAATATTTAGATTATTTGTCCATTTGAAACTTATGATGGGATATGGTGGAAGGTGCTGGTCTAAACCTCATTTTTGCTAAGTTTTTTGCCAATTTCTTGTGCAATGCTTCTCCAAGAAGTTGATGTGCTTGGTTTTTACTGAGTCTGAGCTGCTGAATCTGATGGTCTCTGATTCCTACTTAGCTTGGATGGTTACTTTTTCCCAGTGATTGGTCAATTCCAATAATGCTGAGTAAGGAAAACCTACTCTTATTAAGGCTGTGTTCCAAGGAAGCAGGGAACTGAGGCAATTGTCTTAGAATTTGGGGCAATCTTGTGACCTGAATATCTTATATAATTCCTTGAAAGTTATCAGATTGATTTTTTTTTAAAGTAGGGCACTTATAAAGGGACACAAAGAGTGGGCTGAACTTCTAATTAGAGGCATAGCAGCAGATCCTGCCCCTGACTCTAGCTCTGTGACTGTGCACAAATTATATAAACTCTCTCAACTTGAGGACATCAGTTTAAGGTTTGCACAGCACTATATACATAGATATGTATATATAATTTTTAATTTTTTTCTCAATGTAAAAATAATTTTTAATATTCTTTTTTTAAATTTTGAGTTCCAAATTCTTTTTTCCCTTCTCTTTCCTCCCCCATCATTGGGAAGGCAAATAGGTTATACATGTGCAGTCATGCAAAACATATTTCCATATTAGTCATTTTGTGAAAGAAAATGCAGACCAAGAAAAAACACTAAAAAAAAAGTGAAAAATAGTATGCTTCTAGCTGCATTCATACTCCATCAGTTCTCTGGAGATAAATAGCTTTTTTCATCATAAGTCCTTTGGAATTCTCCTAGATCTTTGTATTGCAGAGAATAGCTAAGTCGTTCACAGTTAATCTTCATACAATATTGCTGTTAGTGTATACACAGTTCTCCTGGTTCTACTCACTTCACTTTGCATCAGTTCATGTAAGTCTTTCCAGGTTTTTCTGAAAGCATCCTGTTTGTCACTCTTATAGTACAACAATATTCCATCACAATCATATACCACTTGTCCAACCATTCCCCAATTGATGGGCATCCTCTCAATTTCTAATTCTTTGCTACTACAAAAAGAATATAAATATTATATACACATATGCTATAAATATATTTGTACATGTGGGTCCTTTTCCCTTTTTGGTGATCTCTTTGGGATACAGACCTAGAAGTGGTATTGCTGGATCAAAGGGTATGCACAGTTTTATAGCCCTTTGGGCATATTTCAAAATTGCTCTCCAGAATGATTGGATCAGTTCACAACTCCAACAATGCATTAGTGTTCCAATTTTCCCACATCTTCTTCAACATTTGTCATTTTCCTTTTCTGTCCTATTAGCCAATCTGATAGGTGTGAGGTGGTACCTCAGAGTTGTTTTAATTTGCATTTCTTTAATCAATAGTGATTTAGAGCACTTTTTCATATGACTATAGATAGCTTTGATTTCTTCATCTGAAAACTGCCTGTTTATATCCTTTGACAATTTATCAATTGGGGAATGATTTGATTCCTTATGAACTTGACTGGGTTCTCTCTATGTTTGAGAAATGAGGCCTTTTTCAGAGAAACTTGCTGTAAAAAAATGTTCCCCTGCAACATTCTGCTTTCCCTCTAATCTTGGTTGCATTGATGTGATTTGTGCAAAAGCTTTTAAATTTAAACTTTATATATTGTATTTAACTAGATCATCACAACGATCTTGGGGCATAGAAGCTACTATTATCCTGATTTAACAGTTGAGGAAACTGAGACTGAGCTAGATTAAAGCCCTCAGAATCACAACTACTGTCTGAAGCAGAATTTGAACCCGAGTCTTCCTGACTCTATCCATTGGTCAAGGCTGTACCTTACATCATCATCATCATCATCATCATCATCATCATCATCATCATCATCATCACCACTGCTTTCTTTTTCATTCTTATTTATTTCTAAAGCTTTCCATTACCTATAGCTACTAAAAAGAGAAGAGGAAATTTTAGTGAAAATAACAAGAATTTTAAAAGTGAAGAGAAAGAAAAACTCTTCCATGTCATCATGATACCAATACCAACATGCCACAAATGGTATAAATACTGGGATAAGACACAAAGTGATTATTGATTGCTCTGACAGTGGGCACAGTTGCTAAGGTGTTCACTTTCTCAAATACCCTCCTGTGACTTAGAGTGGATTTTTGTTGATATAGCCCCAATCCATAGTGTTCTCAAGAAAATAAATAAGTAAATAAATAAATAATAAAATGAAATAAAAATAATAAATAAATAAATAAGTGAATGAATGAATGAATGAATGAATGAATGAATGAATGAATGAATGAATGAGGAATGTGAAAGGTTAGGACTGAATAGCAAAAAGGAGAATCTTCTTAGCTCGGGAGGGAGCCTCTCCCTAGTTTAAGATTACAAAGAGGATCTTTTCCCTCCTTTCCTTTCTTGATTGAGCTGCTTTGTGCCATACACAAATAGAGAAAAGGCCCATCCCACAGAGATGTGGCCAGAAGGAGCAGTCACCTAGGGGTTAGGAGAACAGGGCTCTGGAAATAAATTATTTGATCTTTCTGGGTCTCAGGTTTTGTCCTCTATAATGCAGGAGGGTGAACCTTCAGTCCCTAAATTATAGGATCATAGGTATAGAGTGGAAAGGAACCTTCAAGATCATCAAAGCCAACCCCTTCATTTTACAGATGATTCTTTCTAATGAGTGGGTGAGGCAGGTGGACCTCTGAGGAACCTACCAAGCTCTGGATATATGATTCCAAGGTCTAAGATTCTGTGCTGAGGCTCTCAGAGGCATGCTTACAACATAAGGAGACTGATTTTCTTTTCTGGCTTGGGGAAACAGTCCTCTCCTTACCTTTCCACATGGTACATGTTGTGCCACATTATAGAAGGGCATTTCATTAAATACAGCTTAGATTAGATGGACTCTGATGTTCCTTCCAGCACTGTCTCTGTAATTCCGGGATAATGGAGATCAGGTAGTAAGCAAGGAAAGGGCAGACTCATCGGAAATGTGTCATTCAAGGTGGCAAAAACTTTAGATTATAATTTCACAGTAAGCAAAATATTTTTTTTTCTGGAAAAATGCTCCCTCCTTGAGGAAATGGATGTCTTGGTTGATGAATAGAACTGGATTTCATTTTTGTCTTTATAACCCCAGTGCCTGGTACATAGTAGACAATACTGGGGGAGTTAGTGAGGAAGAGCAAAGCACTGAGGATAACTCCAAATTTGGGTCCCTATTTATTGATTGATAGATGGATTGATTTCCCCCACCCACTCTTTCATTCTTCCCAATCTGTTTTACAATCAGGTTTTATAAGGAATAAGGCTTTTAAAAGGCCCAGTGAAAGTGTTTTTGTATAGGATTTCCCCACTCAATTTCTCTGAACAATCACTCCAGGGATAAATATCCTTACCATAAAAATAAGGAACGTGTTTGCCCCCTCTCTTTTTACCATCTCACCTTTACCTTGGCTTCATATCTATGCTGACCTGCAGGTGGTCACCATAGACATGTTCCCCTGCTTTCTCAGATGTGTTTTTTTCCCTTTCTGAGTGATTCAAGGAATAAAAAGATTGCTATAAATTTAAAGCAAGAAACCTTGTTTACGTGTTGGTTTTTTTTAAGGACAGAATCCTTTTGTTCTATCTACATAATACTTCCTATATGTTCCTACTAATAAAAGGACAACACATTCCTGTGCTGACCTTCTGTTCTCAGCTCAAGGTTTATTTATGGAACAAATAAACTTTAGGGACTATTGGTCCTCATTAGGGGATGTTAGCACATCAAAGGGCGATTAAAGGACAATAAAGCTTAAAAACAAAAGAACAGAAACAAGCACATGCTGTCAACCTTTTAACAGGCAAACACCGGCCCAGGAGGACCCGCAAATGCTTGTTCCATAAACAAACCATTAGTTTGAGTTATGACAATCAGGAATATGTATTCTTGAATATAGATAAGATTTCTAAGGGAACACAAAGCAGAGAATTTCTGCCTTATCAACACTTCGCTGCAGTCGGAGACAGTTAAATGGAAATGGATCACCTGGCCAAGAATTTTCTGTGCATAGCATGCAGTTCAGAGGGAGGAATGAACACCAGGTGCATCCACTTTATTGTTTCTCCAGGCATCATATTGTTCTCATTCTCAAAGGGCAAGGTCTTAACCACTGTTTGTCTGTCAAAGACTTGGAGCAAGACGTACATTACGAGCGTAGACACACTGTTCCTTCTAATCTCTCTGGATGGCATTGTACCAAGAAACACATGCCGATCACTACCTGAGTGACCTTGGGCAAATCACTCAATCTTTCTGGGCCTCAGTTTCCTTAGTTGTACAATGAGGGAGTTGAGCTGTACAATGAGATGGCCTCTGATCCTCCTTCCAGTTCCAGAACCATGATCTTATGGTGTTAGGCAAAAGATCAAATTAGGGCGTGGGTTGATGGGGTTGAATGTCAGATGAATTTTACTTCTCCAGAAAGTTTCTGGGAAAGAGGCCCTTCTCCAGTTACCAGTAACTGCTATAGGGTTCTCATTTTAGTGATATAAAAATGCAAGAGTCATCTTTTTATTACAATTATTATTATTTCAATACTATATTGATACCTCTTATTTTTGTACCACCTTCATTTCCCAATATATTCCTTCCCCCTACCCCCAGCAAACCATCTTTTATGAGTCAGTCAATACTTGTTTTTAAGTGCTGGGGATACCAAGAAAGACAAAAGACAGTCCCTGCTCTCAAGAAGTTCAAAGTCTAATACTATAGACTAGAAAAGAAGGAGGTGGGGAACAATGAATCAGAACTGTTGGACACATTACTATTTGATACCCGTGGTCACCTACTTCTTTGTTGTTCAGTCATTTTAATCACGTCTCACTCTTTGTGATCCCATTTAGGGTTTTCTTGGCAAAGATACTGGAGTGGTTTGCCATTTCTTTCTCTAGCTCATTTTACAAATGAGGAAACTGAGGCAAACAGTTAAGTAACTTGTCCAGGGTCACACAATTAGTAAGATTTGAACTCAGGTCTTCCTGACTCTAGACCTGGCACTCTATCCACTGCACCATCTAGTTGCCCCTACCTCTACAAAGAAGCGGAAAAAGGTGTATTTACATCTTTTCTTGGGGACTAGTCTTGGTCATTTGAATTCTTCAGATCTGAGCTTTGAATTGCTTTTGTTCGTCGCTCTAATTAGAATCACACAATCTAACCTTCCAGGAGGGCTTTTGAAATTGCAGCCTCGGTTTACCACGGCACAGCCTGCTTATCGAGTCTGAAGATGAGGTGAAGCTGGGGGTTATGGACAACTGATACACTGGATGTCAGAGCCAGGACCCGAACAGGATCTGCCCAGGCTTGGTTTTCAATCAATCCATTAATCCTGAAGTTTATTAAGCAAGCTGCCAAGCACAAGTTCACTGGAATACAAAGAAACAAAAGGCCCTCTGCCCTCTAGTCCCTCAAGGAATGCCCTCAAAGAGCTTATGCTGTACTGGTCAGATTCAACCCACATAATTACACACAAAATACAAAATAGACTCAGTGCCATTTTGATGTATGTGGGGTGGGGATGTGGGAGGAGGCTCTACCCGCGGAAGGAAATTAGAAAAGGTCTAATGTAGATGATGCATTCCCTGACAATTTCCTTAGCATCCTAATCCCACTCCCTTTATGTGACCACACCCCAGGATTTAGCCTGGGTTCCCTTCTCTCCATATGTAACAACTCTTCTCTGGATGCATTTATGCAGATGACTCTCAGATCTCTATATCCAACCTCAGTCTCTTTCCTCAGCAGTTGGGCATCTCTAACCGTACAATGCTCGTTATCTCCAAAACAGAACCCATTACCTTGCCCCTAAACCCTTTCTATTTTTTTTTGGGGGGGGCTAGGAAATGGGGTTAAGTGACTTGCCCAGAGTCACACAGCTAGTAAATGTCAAGTGTTTGATCTGAGGCCTGATTTGAACTCAGGTCCTCCTGATTCAGGGCCGGTGCTCTATCCACTGTGCCACCTAGCTGCCCCCTAAAATCTTTTTATTTTTATTTTATTTAATTTATTTATTTTAGGCAATTGGGGTTAAGTGACTTGCCCAGGATCACACAGCTAGTAAGTGTCAAGTGTTTGGTCTGAGGCCGAATTTGAACTCAGGTCCTCCTGACTTCAGGGCTGGTGCTATATCCACTTCGCCACCTAGCTGCCCCTAAAGTGATATTCTTAAAGCATAAAGTTGACTACGTCATTTCCTAGCTCAACAATTTCTCTCTTGCCTCCAGGATAAAATCCAAACTCCTCTGTTTGGCTTCTAAAATCCTTCTAGCCTCCAGTCTATTTTTCCAGGCTCATTCTGCAAGGCTTTCCTTCACACACTCTGTGTTCCAGCCAAGCTGGATGACTTGCTATTCCCCATACACAACATTTCTGTCATGTCTCTGTGACTGTTCACAGGCTATATCCCAAGTGACTAGAATGCACTCCCTCCTTACTTCTGCCCCACCATGCTCTTAGCTTCCTTTGTAACCTATTCTATTCCTCCCAGTCACTAATCCTCTCTCCCTAAAAATTACTTCGTTCATTTTTGCATATATAAATTTCTATGTGCCTTTCTCCCCTAAAATAATGTCAGCTCCTTGAGGTCAAGAGCTCTCCTGGTTTTGTCTTTGCGATTCTAGATCCTAGCACAGTGCTGGTGGCCAATAGGTGCTGGATAAATGCTTATTGATTAATGAATGAGTAAAAATAATGTTATTCTGAATCTAATAATAGGAAACTTGTTAAGGATAAATCAACTTAGGCATGAGTTCAAAATGGCAACTTCACGGGTATAAGATGGGAGAGTCCTGGTTTGACAGCAGTTGGTCTGAAATTGATGTGGGAGGACTCATACAAACTCAGTATGAGTCGATAGCAGGTTACAGCAGCCCCCAAAATCTAACTTGATGTTGAATGGCATTAAGAGAAATAAAGCTTCTGGAACAGGAAGGGATACTCCCACTGGAGTCTACCCTACTTAGACAACGTGGAGAACCAGGCTCAATTCTGGGTACCACATTTGAGGAAGGACATTGACGAGCTATAGAAGGTTGATCCAGAATAGTGAAGGGCCTGATTTTGTGCCCCATGAAAATCAGTTGTTGGAGCTAGGGATGTCTAGTCTGGAGAATAGGAGACTGAAGCTGTCTTCACTTTTTGGAAGGTAGCTGTATAAAGAAGTATCATGCCCTTTCTGATTGGTCCTGAAGAGTAAAACCATAAGAAATGGGTTTGAAGTGGCAAAGAGACAGATTTTGGTTTGGTGTTAAGAAAAACTTCCTAACAGTTTAGCTCTTTCTGAAAATGGAACAAGTACTATGGGAGAGAGTAAGCTCTTCCTCACTGGAGGTATTCAAGCAAAGGATGGAAGAACATTTGTTGATTATGCTGTTGAGGAAATTCTATTTCAGGTAGGGGTTGAATTAGATGGCCATTGAAGTCTCTTCCAACTCTGAGATTCCTTGACTCTGTGATCACACTATTTTTATCATAAAGAAGTTGAGAAGAGGTCAACAAGCATTTATTAAGTGCTTACTACATGTCAGACACTGTGCTCAGCTTGGGGATACAAATTCAAGATAGTTACGCTTTCAAAAAGCTTACATTCTAAAGGGGAAAGACAACATACAAAGAATGAGCTGAAAAGGGTGGGCCAGAGGAAGTCTCTGCCACAGAGATGGTCCAAAGTTTGGATCCTGGGAAGCAGAGCTGGGAAGGGAATGAAGGATGTCCAACTTGGGCCCCACCACAAAATGTGGCCCCAGGAAGAACCCACCGATGGGAGAAGGGGCTGGAGAGAGAGAGAAATTTTCATAATGAGAAAGTTCCAGGTGCTGAAGATAGCATGGAACTTCTGACAAACTGGAGAATATCCAAGGGGAGGGCACCAGGGTGACAAGATTAGAGACTAAGTCAGTTCATGGACTACCATTGATTAAATGCCTACTACGTGCCAGGCACTATGCTAAGCATTATATCATGAGAATCAATTGAAGGAGCTAGGAATGCTTAGCCAGAGAAAAGAAGACACATAGGCTAAGTGGAGGGACAGCCATCTTCAAGACTGTGGGATAGAGAGAAGAGGTGTTAAGCTGATTGTGCTTGGCCAGAGAGGGTAGAGTATGGAGCAGTGGGGGAAGTTAAGGAGAAACAGATGTAGGATTAATGCAAGGAATCCAAGCTATCCGAAAAGGGAATAGGCTGCTTTGGCATGTGGTGGGTTCCTCCTCACTAAAGGTCTGCATGTGAAATCTGGTTGGAGATGTTGCAAGGATGATTGCTGAATGGGGG